>NC_069794.1:37554339-37623604 GCF_027406575.1 Nycticebus coucang
GGTCTGCACTCTTTCGGGGTGGTGGAGAATATAGAAGAAGAAATGTGACTCTAGGAAAACAAGTTTAATGAGCCCAAGCATTTGAATACTTTTTTTTATTTGAGCACCTTTGACCACGCTAGTGGAGAAGGCAGTTATAGTATACACTAGTCTGGGACTCAAAAGAATGGTACCATTTATAACTATGTGATATTGAGGGCACAGAAATGGATACCCAAGGATTTGGTTGAGAAGAAGAAAAAAACAAAAGCATTAGAAGGAACCCTGAAGAAAGCCAATGCAAAAGAAATTACCAAGAAGACTAAAAAGAGGGAACCATTGGGTAGAAAACCTCCAAAGTAACCAAAGGGAGAGCATCCAGAAGGAGAAAGCAGTCAACAGGATCAACGCTGCCAAGAGGTCAGATAATGTAAAAGCTAAGAAACGAACATCAGCAATGTTTAGCACCTGAGATTAATTTTCCAAAATCAAATTATTAAAGCCTATTAGGCATAGGCCTTTTTTAAAAACAGAGATTTGCATATCAGAGATCCTGCTTTCCAGCAGCTGAGTATCTAGTTTATAAAGAAAAATTCAGAGACACAGGAAATTTGTCCCTCCTTCATAGCTGACTGACAAGAACAACAAAAAATCCCTATAAATTCTACAGTGCATCATCAGCCAAATAAGTGGTACAAAATATCTCAAGTTCTCAGACATGAGCACCATGGATCAAAAAAGTTGTGTTTTTCCTAGAATCTACATTTTAAGCTTATTGTCAACATCCTGAAGCGCTTTCGGATAAAATTGGCATGTAAGAAAATGATTTAGAAACCATGTTAATATAAGAACTGAGAAAAAGAAATAATTTGAGAATCTGGGTTGAATTTGGATTAGGCAAGACAGCTATGATAGTCTGCGTCAAATATTTGAGGAGCTTTCATATAGACAGATGACATTCCTGAGAACAGACCAAAGACAAGGTACAGGGAGCAAAAATTATCTCAAAAGAGAAAGGGAGAGGAGAGAAAGGGAGAAATTTTTATCAATAATAGTTGTCAAAAACATGCCATGAATGCTTTCTAACTCTAAGATTCTGTGATTTCAGTTCAAAAAAAGTCACTTTCTTCCAAGGTGATCCAAAAAAAAAAAAAAAAGAAATTCCTCTTGGAAGAAGAGTGATGTCCAGACTAGCCTGGAAAGATGATTGAGATTTTGAGGGGTGAACGAGAGAAGAAAGGGCATCTTATGTAGAAGGATAATAGGCCAGTCTTACTAAAGCTGACTTTTCATAAGAGCCTGGGAAGTCATCAGAACCAAATTAACAAAAACTTTCAATTCCAGGATGAGAAATTTGAGCAAAATCTTTTAGGCGACAAGGAGTTTTTGAAGATGTTTGTGGAAGGAAATACAATTCAACTATGCAGAGCTTCAAGGAAGGTTGTTCTGGCACTTACTTGGGATGGATTAGAAATGAATGAGACTGAAAAAAAGCAGAGGATTATTAGGAGGGATGAGAAAATAAGAAATCAAACTCAGGGAATGGTGAAAAAATAAACAAATTTCGAATGAGGGAAACGTTGGGAAAGAAGAATCCACCACGCTTGGTGATCAGTTATGTTGGGGGAAAAAATTAGATGAATGAATGAAGAAGTTTGAGTCTAGGTGAGAGGGACAGTGAGAGAAACAGTGTCATTAGAACAACAGGGCCAAAGAGTCTAAGCTGAGAGGCAAGTCACACTCCCAACATGGGAAGTCAGCCTAAAGACAACCCCATCCAAGCCATCTCCAAGTGGCAGAGTGTCTCACCAGCATCCAGTGGAATATTACCAGCTGTTATCTCAGAGGAAATTGGGTTCCTTGCTTTTCTAAAGGAGCCAGGCTGTCGTGCTGGCAACCAACACACATGACAGGCACTTAGCCAAGCAGAAAGCAACAGGTTTAAAACATGAGAGTGTGTAGATAAACTGTCTCCAGCCCTCAGCTCCCTGTTAAAGGGGAATTCACAGGCCAGGTGAAAAAGAAATCTCCCCAAACTCCAGAGCCAACTATTCTTTATGCTGCTGTCCTATAGGAAAACATGTATAAATGTACGGTGAGATTTATTTTCTTATTGGGAAACAGGACAGAGGGGGATACTTTAAAGCAATGGCATTTTTGAGGTGGTGATTGAGATAATGTTGGGGGAAAAGACTCTCCAACAACCTAAGCTCAGGCTATGCAGAAAAAGTAAATACAGATGCAAAGCTGGTGAATGCGAACAAGAGAACCGGACCAGATCCCTCAGGCTCCTAAAGCTGCTTTTTTTCTCTACGGTGGTTGCTTCTATTTTGTTTCATTTTGTTTCTGCTTGGATTATCTGGACAATTGCCTCAACTCTCCATTTCACTCTGCTTCTATAGCCATAGCCTTCTAAGTGTTCTATTTATATCGTGCTCCAATACGGGCTGAATACAATGGCGCTCATTGAAATGAGCCTCCCTGAAAGGATTAAGCCAGTTGAAAGGAAATGTTTCCTGCACATCCTATATTTTCCATGATGCACAAAAATGAGCAGTTCCCTGCCCTGGGTCTGCCTCATCATTAACAATACTTTCCCCTTTAGAGGAAAGGGTAAATAAAGTAGAAAGCAGAATCTGGGCAAATATTCCTGTTGATAAGGCCAGGAGGAAACAACAGTCGGGAAAGCATATCTAATTGACCAGTCACACAACCACTGGCCCCTGGCTCTGGAAGTCCCCCAGAAGCCTGACCAGGGTTTCCCCAAATGGTGACTTTTCCTAAGCAAATTTGAAATTCATTAATTCCCTTCAGTTCCCAGGGCCTGCTCAGACTGCTGCCAGGGACTCTGAGTTCAAGTTACTTGCACTGTGAGCTCTGGATACAAATACTAGTTGGTTGGAAATGGCTGGAAACTTTGGAAGGTAGTTTTTTTCCTTAGCTCTCTTTTGGTCTAGTGATCTTAAGCTTTGGTTTTCCTCTCCACATAAACACCACTTTTCCTTTTAAATAAGCTTGAGACAAACAGCATAGGTGCTTCCTGAAATATTATTTTTCCCAGAAGGGCAGTATTTTTCTATTTACAGTGAAAGAAAAAGGACTGAATAGCTTCTAGCTTCTAGCTTCTGTTGGGGAAGGGAGGCAAGATGGAGACTTCCCTGTCCAGGATCGTGGGCCTGGACTCCTCTGAGGAGCTGCAAATTTCAACTCAAAGAGTAGGGTCTGTCCTGCCTTGTTCCCAGAGTGTTCGCTGAGTCTAAATACAGGAAAACGGCTTTAAGATCTTGGATCCCTGTTACCCAGAGGTGGTAAAACTGAGCGCTCTAAGTCAGCACTCCAAGTTTTGCTGACTTCCCAGCTAGAAGACTTTTTGCCATGGGTTTCGTATCTGGCAGCCACTTCAGAATGGTTTAAAGCTGGCAACATGGGTGGAAGGTCAAGCATAAACCTTGTCTTAAAGCTGAGTTTTCATAGCAATCATGCTGTTTTCATTCAGATTAGGTTTTTAAATTGATAAACCTAGCAAAGGTTTCTAAAGATGTTTTTATTTGAAATTCATATAACATCAAGAATACATGAATAGGTGGGGCACAGCGGCTCACGCCTGTAATCCTAGCACTCTGGGAGGTCAAGGTAGGTGGATTGCCTGAGCTCATGGGTCCGAGACCAGACTGAGCAAGAGCCAGACCCCGTCTCTAAAAATAGCCTGCCCTTGTGGCAGGTGCCTATTGTCCCAGCTACTCGGGAAGCTGAGGCAAGAGAATCATTTGAGCCTGAGAGTATGAGGTTGCTAAAAGCTATGACACCACAGCTCTCTACCAAGGGTGACAAAGTGAGACTCTGTCTCAAAAAAAAAGAATACATGTATAGGCCATACTAGTAATCATAAGGCAGACAATTAAGTTCGCGAACTCTACCTAGAAAAAGTATTACAGACTTCATTGCTGAATATCACTACAGTTACCTCCCTTAGGAAGCTGTGTACTGACACAGGTACCTAGTTCACCTTTCAAAGCAATTTTGGAACTCTTTTTCTGGAAGGGCCAACAGAGCTGTCATTGTATAAGGTCTGACAATTAAGTTCACAAACTCATCCTAGAAAAAGTTCTTTGAAGGGTAGACTAGGCAGTGGCATCAGGGCATAGCTTCCCAGGGGGAATACTTCAAAGGCGACCTGATATGCAGCAATGAGGTATGTAGCACTTTTTCCAGAGTGAGTTTGCTAACTTAATTGTCTGACCTTGCATGATGATAGTTGTTATTGTTATGCTTACTATTAAGGGGAGTGAGGGTACAAATTAAAGTCTGACTAGGTACAAATTAAAGTCTTCCTAAGCCACAGGTCTCACCCCAAAAGAGAACATAAAGAAAAATCCTTATGAAATGGTGCCCAGACTCCATTTAAAGACACGTAAACCTCCAAGAAATGATTGGTCTGAGAATGAATCAGCCTGTTTATGATGGTGACACATGGTACAAAAGCTCTCCGAGGGGAATGACAGGGCAAGCAAAGAAAGAACTTTCTTAAGTAAATATCAAATCAATAAAAGGAACAGATCCATGGAAATAAATCATTTACAGAAACAGGTCCTACCTGTGGCTTCTAACACAAAACACACTAAACGCTCTGCCTCCAGTAACTAGATGAAAATGGATTCCAAAGTGATTCAGTCTCCACACATGGTGAGTAAGAGGCAACCTGCTAAAGCAAATCCTGCAAAACAAAGGTTTTCAAGATATAAAAATTCATAAGCCTTTCTTATCAGAAAAGAGGTGACTGAATATTGTGGCATTCTTAACAGTGTGTTTGCTTCAGCATTTGTCATGGGGCGACCCTGTGCAAAGGTAAAGTTCGGTCGGCAGTGTAATTATTTTCCTACCTACTTCTATCACAAGGTCTACTTGCAGGGCAATTTTTTTTTCTTTAGTTTTTTAAATGCTCCCAAAAAGATATCTCAAGAAACCCCAACCAATGTGCGAATATCTTTCAGAGTAGTGGATTTCCCCCCAGCACCATTAGGGGAAATTTTATTGTCATCAGCCTAAACGAAGTTAAGGGAGGGTCGTGTTTCTATTGACTGCAGGGCAGTATTAGTAACCAGAAGCAGGAGGAAGAAGGCCTCGCAGCACCGGACACAGCATCCTCAGTCAGGCTGCCTGGGTTTGCTAGTTCAGATTCCAGTGGATGTCGAAATAACATCTCACATACAGTATCTGAAACATACATAACTATGTAGCGTCTATTTTGGCCTCTTCTCAAGACTGTTAACCTTTTTGTTTTGGCAAAGGCTTGATTATAAAATTTGGATGAATTAGCGATGCAACATTTCTATAAGATTTGGTAGACACAGATTTTTTGTGTGTTCTTTGCACGTCGGTCATTATGAGATGGAGTTTGGTGACATTTTTCTCCTCAAATAGCCACTTTGTGAGTGAAGCCCAATAAACAGATTAATACTTCTTTATCCAAACAAATTAGGCAAATTCCCCCCAGTAATATTTGGGCACTTAACTGACAGATTCAACAAATATTTATTTGGTACCTATCGTGTGCCCAGCACTAAGCATGGGTGAGACAAAAATGAACAAGGGGACTACTATTTATAAAATGGATAGCAAGAGGGAGTGCCTTTATAGGGATGGAGCAGTTCTGTGTCCTAATTGTGGTAGCCACATGGACCTATAAATGAGGTATAAGTTCATGGAATTACACACATCTACATGCGCGCACACAAAGTGTATGCAAACTTGTGAAACTTCCAAAACAGTGAATCTCCCACGAGACCTGTATTAAAGGGTCGAGGCATTAGCAAGGTTAAGAACTACTGCTCCAAAAGGTCCTGTAAGTCTAGACAATGTTACTATATCAAGGTCACTTTCCTGGCTTTGATAATTTACTGTAGTTATGTAAGAGTGTTATTCTTCAAGGAAACAGGATGAAGGGTTCATGAAACTGTCGTCTACTATTTTTTCAACTTCTATGACTCTAATATTTATTTAAAAATCAAATATTTCACTTTTTGTATGACATCTTAGCTAGGCTGCGATACTGGGAGCTCCTCTCTGAGCTTCCCAATGTTGCCCGAGGACAAGAAGAAAGATGCCGGAAGTTGGCCAAGAAAGACAAAGACCCAGTGAACCAATCTGGGGGCAAAGCCAAAAAGAAACAGTCCAAAGGCAAAGTTCGGGACAAGCTCAACAACCCAGTCTTGTTTGACAAAGCTACATATGACAAACTCTGTGAGGAAGGTCCCAACTATAAGCTTATAACCCAGCTGTGGTCTCTCAGAGAATGAAGATTTGAGGTTCAGCCTTCCTTCAGGAGCTCCTTAGTAAAGGACTCATCAAACTGGTTTCAAAGCACAGAGCTCAAGTAATTTTCATCAAAAATACCCATGGTAGAGATGTCCCAGCTACTGGTGAAGATGATAAACAAGGTCCAACCAACTGTGTATTTAGAAAAATAAAATTTTATTGAACAAAAAACAATCTAAATATTTCATTTTCATTAAGAATTATTTTGTTTTGTTTTTTCTCCTGGAGCTTACATACTGCTGGGAGAGACAGATAACTAACAGGAAAACCAATAAATACAACAATCACAGATTATTTGCGTGGCATTAAAAACATAGTTTAAAAACTATCATGATGGGCAGTGCCTATGGCTCAAGGAGTGGGGCGCCAGCCCCAAATGCCGGAGGTGGTGGGTTCAAACCTGGCCCCCACCAAAAACTGCAAAAATAATAAAAATAATAATAAAATTAAAACTATCATGATATGAAATAACAAAGGGAGCCCTCTCTTTAAAACGGCAATCAGAGAGGGGCTCTCTCTAAGAATAGGACATTCAGGCTGAGACCTGAAAAATAAATAGTAACCAGCCAGGCTTAGAGAAATAACCAGCAAAGACAGTAAAAGAACCTTTCTGGTTTAAGCCATCAGAAAGACCTTCAAAATTGTGACTTTATTAAGACAACACCTCGAAGGACAGCCAGATTTAAGGGATGACCTTAGATTATAGGGAGTGTTATGGTCCTAAAAGAAAGCAAGAATATTTTTAAAATGCAAAGACCTCCCAAGTACAACAGTCTTTAGATTCTATAGAGGACAATACATTTAAATATATGTAGAATTAAGTCAAAGAAATGCACAATTCAATTGAGTGCTTAAGCAAGTGGGATAGATGAGAAGAATTAGGAAATGTATCTCTTGAATCCAAAGTTTAGGAATCTGAAACCACTTCATCTACAACAGATTCAATGTGTCCCAGAGCCTCCAAGAACACATTTAGCCATTATTTTTGACTACTGAGAAAAAAAAATTTTTTGAGACATAATCTTGTCCACAGCAGGTAAGCATCTCTTAGCCCTGTTAAAGTTTCCGGTTAAGTAGAGAAATAGTTAAGAGAACAAAACTCTTACAACTAATATTCCTATGCTTCCTGAGCATACCTGGTTATTTTGAAAATTTTTAATGTGAAAATAATTTTGACCTATTTGAATCAAAGGAGGTCAACCTTGTGAATGTAAAATGTATAATTATATGTGATAGTCCAGCTGAAATCTAACTTTATTTATAACATTAAAATATTGAAGGTTATTCACATTTATGTTCAATTTATTACATTTAGAAGTTATTTTATTTATTTATTTATTTTTTGTAGAGACAGAGTCTCACTTTATCGCCCTCAGGGGAGTGCCGTGGCATTACAGCTCACAGCAACCTCCAACTCCTGGGCTTAGGCAATTCTCTTGCCTCAGTCTCCTGAGTAGCTGGGATTACAGGCACCCACCGGGCTATTTTTGTTGTTGTTGTTGTTGTTGCAGTTTGGCCAGGGTCGAGTTCAAACCTGCCACCCTCAGTATATGAGGCCAGCGCCTTACTCACTGAGCCACAGGGGCAGCCCTAGAAGTTATTTTAAAACTTAGAATTTTCTCTATCATGTAACTATAGCGTTTAATAGGAAAATCACATGTATTAAATTTACAAATGCAAGTTTTAATCCTTCAAAGCCCTTTAGTAAGTGACACTGTAAAAAATAAAAACTAAAAATAAATAAAATTCTTTACATAACATTATTTAAGTTTTCATAAAAATAATACTAAAATTTGCTACACTTTTAAGTAGATAATAAGATTTAGAAAGTAAACTTAGTGACGTTAGCAAGACAACCAACTAGAAACCATTAATGCTCATCTCCCTAACAAAGACAACCAAAACAAGAAACAAAAGACTACACTTTGATAAAAATAACTAAAGGAGAGTGTCAAAATGCATCAAAGGAATAGAGAAATGCTAGAGAGCACAAAAACCCAGGATAGTCACATAGAGAACGGAGGGAAACATCTCACCTCCACCACATCATATCACTACATCTACTCAAAATGAGAGCCACCACACCCTTTCCTACTGGCACACTGAAACTCATCTGCAGATGAAAGTCTTTGTCTGTGAAAACTACTCTGTAAAATCTACAAGAAGTGATTATTCCACCAGATAGGTAGACATTAACAAAGGGACACAAAAAATCAAGGAAACATGACAGCATCAAAGAAACACAATAACACCCTAGTAACTGACCCAAATGAAAAGGAAATCTATGAATTGCATGAAAAGGAATTCAAAATAATGGTCTTTTTTTTGAGACAGTGTCTCACTTTGTTACCCCTTAGTAGAGTGCTTTGGCATCACAGCTCACAGCAACCTCAAACTCTTGGGCTCAAGCGATTCTCTTGCCTCAGCCTCCCAAATAGCTGGGACTACAGGCACCTGCCACAACACCCAGTGATTTTTTAGAGATGAGGTCTCACTCTGGCTCAGGCTGGTCTTGAACCTATGAGCTCAGGCAATCCACCTGGCTTGGCCTCCCAGAGTGCTAGGATTATAGGTGTGGGCCACTACACCCAGCCCTCAAAATAATGAGCTTAAGGAAAATCTGTGAGAGACACACAATTCAATAAAAATCAGAAAAACAGTTTATTATTTGAATGAGAAATTTAACAAAGATATATTATAAATATAAAAAAGAACAGAAATCTTAAAGCTGAAAAACTCAGTGAATGAAATTAAAATATATATACACACACATACATATGTGAAAGCTTCAATAGCAGACTAGATCAAGTGGAAAAAAGAATCTGAACATGAAGACACATTTGAAATTACTAGTCAGAACAAAAAAAAAAGAAATAAGAATGAAAAAGAGTGAAAATATCTATAGGGCTGATGGGACACCATTAAGCTAACAAACATTCACATAATAGGATCTGCAGAAAGAGAAGAAAAGACAGGGCCAGAAATCTAACTTAATGAAATAACTGCGGAAGCTAAACTTAAAAGCTTAAGGAAAAACCAGGTATGCATAATTAATAAGTTAAAGGTATAATAATTTAATTTAAATATATAGAATGTTAATTTTCATATGTATAAACTCTGAATAATCTTTCTCTAAATGAAAACCACCCTCAAAAACTCAACTTATTTATTTATAGCTTTAGTACCAGGATACTAAAAAGATTTCCAGAGTGGCAGTTCCTACGATCCCTGGAAAAGAATGTGACGTGGATCTTTTTGGAACCATGGGACAAACCAACTTTTTTCTATGTATCATAGAATTTTATTTGTCCTGAAGACATCTGCGGCGTGAAAATTACAAATCTGAAATGTTTCCTTTTAAAAAATAAGACAAAAAAACTACCATAATCAGAGTCTCCTCAAGATCATAACAATCTCTTCCAAACGGATGGTCATCCATTTGCTTTACTATATCCCTTCTTACGTCGAAGTATAAGTTTTTGTTACAGATCTGTTTTCCTACCAATGAGATTCTATTTATCTTTGTATCACAGTGACTCAGAACATCTTAAGCTGAATTAAAAATTGTCATAGAGGTGGGGCCTTGGTGTGTGTCACACTTTATGGGGGCAAGACATGATTGCAAGAGGGACTTTACCTAACAATTGCAATCAGTGTAACCTGGCTTATTGTACCCTCAAGGAATCCCCAACAATAAAAAAAAAAAAAAATTGTCATAGATGTCTCTCACAGGCTTGGGATTAACTCTAAGATTTTCTTCCTAGTAGCCTCTTAAAAAATACTGACATCAACACAGTTGGCCTCATGCCTTATCTTCCTAGATTCATCCAGTCCCATCTGGATCGCTGGCCTGGTTTCATATTGTTTACACTGGCCCTGACACAGCACTCATTACCTTAAGACACAATTTCTGGCATTTTCCCATTGACTCCACCCACCTCAAGTGCAGGACCAAGTCTGTCAAAAAGAAGCATCAAATAATCAGAACTTGGAAGAGAGAATCTGGAAGTAATAGTGGCTTAATAAGTATCTGAAGATGTTTAAAGACTAAATACATTCTATACTTACTAATTGTGACATTTCCTGAATACCCATCAAGTTCAAAATACTCTGCTGAGAATGGGGATTTAAAAAATAAATAGTAAGATGAGATCCTTACAGTCAAGATGATAGTGAACAAGGTGCCTCCCCTCCCCCCCCCTTTTTTTTAGAACTGGGGTCTCACTCTATAGTCTAGGCTAAAGTGCAGTGGCATCATCATAGCCTACTGTAACCTTTAACTCCTGGATTCTAGGAGTCCTCCCATGTTAGCCTTCCAGAGTGCTGGGATTAAGGATACAAGCCACTGCACCTGGCCAAAAGTGCTTTTATAAAGTATATATGAAGTGTCATAGGCTCACATAAGAACACACCCCAAATTAAAAGAGGGTAATACAGGAAAGATTTCTAATGCCCTGTGGCCTTAAATTTTAGTGGCTAGAGCAACATGGTTTTGTGACTGCTTCAATGTCAGGCAAAAAGAAAAAAAAAAAAAGGCACCTATAATGACTTAGGGGAATAGTATTTGATGATGCCATGTGCTGAGATTGGGAATACAGAAAGATGTGCTGATCTTCGAGCTATATTCATGAATTTGGTTTGGGATGCAATGATTTTGAGATGCATATGTGATAATCAAGTGGAGATGCACATTATGTGATTAAATAAAAGAATTTACAGTTCAGAATAACCCTATAGACTGCAGCAGTGTATTTGAGAGTCATCAGCATATAAAGCCTTGAGAGTGAACGGATTTTCCCAGGGATAACACGAACAATTAGAAGAGAAGAAAGGAGGAGTTGTACTACAAGCCCATCTGCACTGAAGGGCTAAGCAGAGGAAGAGGAACAAAATAAGGGATCACAAAAAACCACCAAAGATCAGGAAAAAAAAAGGAGTCTGGATGGGGTGACCCTCACCAATAATCTCAGCACTTTGGGAGACCACACAGGAGGATTGCTCAAGGTCAGGAGTTTGAAACTAGCTTGAACAACATAGTGAGACCCTCATCTCTCAAAAAATTTTTTAAAAATTAAGCAGTTATTGTGACATGCACCTTTAGTCTCAGCTTCTCAGAAGGCTAAGGTGGGAGGACCACTTGAGCCCAGGAGTTGGAGGTTGCAATGAGCCATGATGACACCACTGCACCCTAGGCTGAGCAACAGAGTTAGACCCCACCTCAAAAAATAAAATTAAAATTAAAATAGAAAGAAAAAAAAACATAGAAATGTTGTGGTAGACATTGTTGGTTTTCAAAAAAGTATCAATTCCCTGCTTTCCTTCTTAACATAATTCCTACCCCTATGGAATCCATAGCCCTCTTGGGAGGCTGGATGTCTCTAGTTCCAAGAGTTGACTTGATTTTTCTAAAAATAATCCCATCTCATTCCCTGAAGACTGCAAGGGCCAAAGGATCCAATAAGATTCAAGAAAAGTTTGATCTTCCTTATTCTCTTAGAAGAACTCCTAGAAATGATACTTTCTCTTCCTTCAGATGTCATTCTAGATAAATAAAGCCCAGACCTGCTACAGCCTTCCCTCCCTGAGAAGAAGGAAGCTGACACAAGGAAGAACCCCAAAGGGGAGAATCACAGAGAGATGATACTTGCTCTACCTCCAGATTTCCATTTATGTGAACCTGTGAAGTTCTATATTGCTTAAACCAACTTGGATTGAGTTTTCGATACCTTCTACCTGAAGCAAAACTGATATTAGTGTCACTGAAACTAAAGGAGGTGACAACTTCAGCAGGAAGTGATCTAGAGTGTTGAGTGGTACCCAGAGGCCAGGTGACAAAGGGCCTAAAATGCACCCAAAGAATGGGATAACCAGAAGGCCTTGAAGAGATCAGTTTCAAAAATAGAGACTGCTGTGGGGCACAGGCCACAAAGCAATGGGTGGAGAATTTGATGGGAAGTGAGCAAATTTCTCTTCAGCAAGTTTGACTGCAATGTGAAGAGAAAGAAGAGGCTTTAGCTGTACAGGCATGTTGTGCTAAGGAAGGTTTTTGTTTATTTTGAAGATGAGAGCTAGTCAACAGATGGATCTTCAAGATTCTTGCCATTACTATGTTCTCTCCTTTCCCAAGTCCATGGGAAATACACTGGAAAAGAAAGTTCAACAACTGTAAAAGTTCCTCATCCTGGATTCAGCTGTGAAACTCCGGAAAAGTGAAAAGTTGCACCTCCACGGTGAGGCCTGTGGTTCAAAGGAGTAGGGTGCTGGCCCCATATGCCGAAGGTGGCGGGTTCAAACTCAGCCCTGGACAAAAACTGCAAAAAAAAAGTTGCACCTCCACATTGCACATTCCAATCTTTGCATTCCATATACAAGACCCAGAAAATGCAGAGTGATTCTACCAAGGCAATTCCTTAGAAGAAATAGAAGCACAACATGTACAGCACGTGCAATGAGCAGCAAGTAAAGCCAAGCTAACGGACACGGCAGCTTCACTGAAACCAAGAGGTGAGAGCTTCAGCAGGAAGTGACCCAGAGTGGTAAGTGGTGCCAGAGGCCAGGCGATAAAGGGCCTGACATGCACCCAAAGAATGTGGTAATCAGTGCCCTGGAAGGGCCTTCAAGCCAAATTAGTTTAAGCAATACCGAACTTCACAGGTTCTTGTTGCAGTTGTCATTGTTGTTTAGCTGGCCCAGGCTGGTTTCGAACTTGCCAGCCTCGGTGTATGTGGCTGGCGCTGTAACCACTGTGCTATGAGTGCCAAGCCTAACTTCACAGGTTCTTAAATGAAGTCAAGAGGTAGCGGGAGCATCAGGCTTGGCTCCCTCTCCCTAGCTCTGGGAGTCTTCTGGTTTGTTTTTTTCCTTCCTTCTGTTGGCTTCCTTCTCTGATACTCAGAGAGAGGAGGCTGCAGCAAGGCTGAGCTTCCTTGTCATGTTTTTTGTAATTGAAATATTGGGAGGGATAGGAATGATTTATTAATAGAGAAATGATAAAATCACAAAAAGGTACGTTGAGTAGTATTCTATTAGCTACACTGCAGCATTTAAAAAGAATGAGCTAAGGTTGGGTGCAGTGTCTCATGCCTATAATTGTAGCACTCTGGGAGGCTGAATCACCTGAGCTCAGGAGTTTGCGACCAACCTCAGCAAGAGCAAGACCCATCTCTAAAAACAGCCAAGTGTTATGGCGGGCACCTATAGTCTCAGCTACTTGGGAGGCTGAGGCAAGAGGATCACTTGAGCACAGGAGTTTGAGGTTGCTGTGAGCTATGATGTCACTGCACTCTACTGAGGGCAACAGAGTGAAACTGTCTCAAAAATAAATAAATAAACAAAAAGAAAAATAAAAAGAAGTTGCGTTGATAGGAAAAACGTAAGTGAAAGCATTAAGTTACAGAACATTATGTGTGATGTGATCTCATATATGAAATTCAAAAGATAGAATTCTTTACACTTACTCAGGGAAAAACAGATCAAAAAGAATATATATGAAGAGTTACCAGTGGTTACTTCTGGAGCGGGGAGTGGGATATGAGGTTCCAAGCAAGGAAGACATTTTAGGAAAAAGCAATTTCATATATATCACATACTTTTTTGTAAGTTGAATTTTTAGAAGAATATTTTTATTTATTGTTACCATGAAAAATGAAAAAAATAAGTGCATGCAGAAAATTGAGGTAGTTGAAAAGCAGGAACTAAGCTTGTACCAACCAGCATACCACATTCTCTCTTAAATAGGAAAAAAAGAAGGACCACAAAATTGATCATTTTTAATGCCTTTATCTCACATTATTTTTTTTACCCCCCACCCCTTTATCTCACATTATTAATGCCAAACAGATACAGTTTTGTGTGCTACTTTTTGGAGGATTTTAAAATTAATTAGTTGATGAATGTATGTAAAACTCCTGGCATCAAGTTGAGTTTATCTAAAGTAACTCCATACTCACCATCTGGTTAAATTTGGCACCATTTGTTTTCAAATGGTAAGGCTGCTCAAATGAAACTACACGTTGTTTCACAGAGTCCCATCTGAGTGTATCTGCATGTGTGAAATATGCACCGTGAGGCTACCTGGGTCAGGGGAGTGGGAAGCCCACGGGCCCAACCTGGTCCTGAAATGACTCTCCCAGGCGGGCCAAGAAATTCAGCTGAATTCTACTATAACTTGGTCATTTGCCTAGAAATTAAGAGAGCAGGGAGTCACTCAAATGGTAGTAGGACTATCTGTGATTTCTTAATCAAATTGTGTCCAAATAGGTGGTTTCAATTTAGCAGAAAACCATGGAATGCCTACACAACTAAAACACAGAGAAAGCAATGATCAAATAAAGAAACTGTACACCTTCTAGATCAACAGTAGCTTTATGAAGATATTGTCAAGAAACTTTCTATTTATAGGCAATGAAACTGTAGTTATTATTTCAAATCTTTTTTTTTTTTTTTTGAAACAGTCTCAAGCTGTCGCCCTGGGTAGAGAGTGCTGTGATGTCACAGTTTATAGCAACCTCAAACCCTTGGGCTTAAGTGATTCTCTTGCCTCAGCCTCCCAAGTAGCTGGGACTACAAGCGCCACAACACCTGACAATTTTTTTTGGCTTGGGCTGGGTTGGAACCTGCCAGCCTCAGTGCATGTGGCCGGCGTCCTACCCACTGAGCTATGGGCACTGCCCACAAATCTAACATATCTTTTAAAAGCACATACAAGGCTAGGCTCGGTGGCTCACACCTGTAATCCCAGCACTCTGAACAGTTGAGGTAGGTGGATTGCTTGAGCTCAGGAACTCAAGACCAGGCTGAGCAAGAGGTCTTGCTTAAAGGACTTAAAATAGCTGAGTGTTGTAGCAGATGCCTGCAGTACCAGCTACTCAGGAGACAGGCTAGAGGATTGCTTGAGCCCAAGAGTTTGAAGTTGCTGTGAGCTATGATGCCACAGCACTCTACTGAATGCAACAAAGTGAGACTCTGTCTCAAATAATAAATACATACATACAGGGCGGCGCCTGTGGCTCAGTGAGCAGGGCACCGGCCCCATATATCGAGGGTGGCGGGTTCAAACCCAGCCCCAGCCAAACTGCAACGAAAAAATAGCCGGGCGCTATGGTGGGCACCTGTAGGCCCAGCTACTCGGGAGACTGAGGCAGGAGAATCGCCTAAGCCCAGGAGTTGGAGGTTGCTGTGAGCTGTGTGATGCCACGGCACTCTACTGAGGGCAATAAAGTGAAACTCTGTCTCTACAAAAAATAAAATTAAATAAATAAATAAATACATACATACATACATAAATCCACATACAGGCACACCTCAGAGATATTGTAGGTTTGGTTCTAGACCACCCAATAACACAAGTCACACAGATTTTTTTCATTTCCAAGTGCATATAAAAGTTAAGTTTAAGGGCGGCACCTGTGGCTCAGTGAGTAGGGCGCCGGCCCCATATGCCGAGGGTGGCGGGTTCAAACCCAGCCCCGGCCAAACTGCAACAAAAAATAGCCGGGCGTTGTGGCGGGCGCCTGTAGTCCCAGCTGCTTGGGAGGCTGAGGCAAGAGAATCGCGTAAGCCCAAGAGTTAGAGGTTGCTGTGAGCCGTGTGACGCCACGGCACTTTACCCGAGGGCAGTACAGTGAGACTCTGTCTCTACAAAAAAAAAAAAAAAAGTTAAGTTTAAGACAGGTGGCTCGGGGCCTCACGTCTGTAATCCTACCACTAAGGAATGCTGAGGCAGATGGATTGCTTGAGCTCAAGAATTGGAGACCAGCCTGAATAAGAGCAAGACCTCATCTCTACTAAAAATAGAAAAACTAGCTGGGCATCATGGTGGATACCTGTAGTCCCAGCTACTGGGGAAACTTAGGCAAGAGGATCACTTGAGCCCAGGAGTTTGAGGTTGCTGTGAGCTATGACACCAGCACTCTACCAAGGGTGACAAAGTGAAACTCTGTGTCAAAAGAAAAAAAAGTAGGTGTGCCTACGGTGCATCTTACAAGGGTACATGTGAAACTTAGTAAATGTAGAATATAAATGTCGCCTGTGGCTCAGTGAGTAGGGTGCCGGCCCCATATGCCAAGGGTGGTGGGTTCAAACCCAGCCCCGGCCAAACTGCAACAAAAAAATAGCCGGGCATTGTGGCGCGCACCTGTAGTCCCAGCTGCTCGGGAGGCTGAGGCAAGAGAATCGCGTAAGCCCAAGAGTTAGATGTTGCTGTGAGCCGTGTGACGCCACGGCACTCCACCCGAGGGCTGTGTCTCTACAAAAAAAATAAATAAATAAATAAATAAATGTCTTAACACAATAACTAAGAAAATGCCAGGAAGGCTATGTTAACCAGTGTGATGAAAATATGTCAAATGGTATATAAAACCAGTGTATGATGCCCATGATCGCATTAATGTACACAGCTATGATTTAATAAAAAAAAAAAAAACAGAAAAAAAGTAGGTGTGTAATAACATTATGCCTAAAAAAAAAAAAAAAAAAACCACAATGTATACCCTCAACATAAAAATATTTTATTGCTGGGTGGTGCCCATAGCTCAGTGGGTAGGGCACCGGCCACATACATCTAGGCTGGCAGGTTCAAGCCCAGCCCGGGCCAGCTAAACAACAATAACAACTGCAAGAACAACAAAAAAAAATAGTTGGGTGCTGTGGTGGGCGCCTGTAGTCCCAGCTACTCGGGAGGCTGAAGCAAGAGAATCGCTTAAATCCAAGAGTTTGAGGTTGCTGTGAGCTGTGATGCCACAGCACTACTGAGGGCGACATAGTGAGACTCTGTCTCAAAAATATATATATACTTTGTTGTTGTTGTTGTTGTTGCTAAAAATTGTTAACAATCATCTGAGCCTTCTGCAGCTTGTAATCTTTTTGCTGGAGGAGGGTCTTGCTTCCACGCAGATGGCTGCAGAGTGATCAGAGCTGGTACTTGATGAAGATTGTGGTGGCTGTAGCAACTTCTTAAAATAAGACAACAATGAAGTTTGTCACATTGACTGACTCTTCCTTTTGCAAAAGATTTTGGTATAGTATGCGATGCTACATGATAGCATTTTACCCACAGTAGAACTTCTTGCAAAATTGGAGTCAGTCCTCTCAAATCCTGCCATTGCTTTATCAACTATGTTTATTTACTCTTCTAAATCCTTTGTTGTAATTTCAGCAATGCTCACAGCATCTTCATCAGGAGTGGATTCCCCCTGAAGAAACTCTTTGCTCATCCATAAGGAGGAGCATCTTATCCATTCCAGTGTGATCATGAGATCACAGCAATTCAGCAACATCTCCATGAGCCACTTCTAATTCTAGCTCTCTTGCTATTTCTACCACATATGCAACTATTTCCTCCACTGAAGTCTGAACTCCTCAAAGTCATCCATAAGGTTTAGAATCAACTTTTTTCTGTCTCCAAAAAGAAAGAAAGAAAAGAGCCTCACTATGTCGCCCTTGATAGAGTGCCATTGCATCACAGCTCACAGCAACCTCAAACTCTTGGGCTTGAGCGATTCTCTTGCGTCAGCCTCCCAGGTAGCTGGGACTACAAGCACCCGCCTCAGCGTTGTTTGTTGTTGTAGTTGTCATTGTTGATTAGCATGCCCAGACCAGGTTCAAACCTGCCAGCCCCGGGTGTATGTAGCCGGCACGCTAACCACTGACCTGCGGGCTCCGCGCCTGGAATCAATTTCTTCCAAACTCCCATTAATGTTGTGTTTTGACCTTCTATGAATCACAAATGTTGTGAGGGGTATCTTAGAATAGTGAATCCTTTCCAGAAGGGTTTTTTACTTACTTTGCCCATATCCTTCAGAGGAATCATTATCCGTGGCAGGTATAACTTTATAAAATATATTTCTTAAATAATAAGACTTAAAAATTAAAACTATTCCTCTACGCATGGGCTATAAGATGAATGTTACATTAGCAGGCATGAAAACAACATTCATCTCCTTTTATGTCTCCAATAGAGTTCTGGGGTGGCTAGGTGCATTGTCAATAAGCAGTAACATATTGAAAAGAATCTTTCCTTCTGAGCCGCAGATCTAAACAATGGACTTGGGTGGCGACTGTGGCTCAAGGAGTAGGGTGCCGGTCTCATATGCCGGAGGAGGTGGCGGGTTCAAACCCAGCCCCGGCCAAAAAACAAAAAAACAAACAAACAACAACAAAAAAAACAATGGACTTAAAATACTTAGTAAACCATGCTGTAAACAGATGTGCCGTCATCCAAGCTTTGTTGTTCCATTTATAGAGGACAGGCAGTGTAGATTTAGTGTAATTCTTAAAGACCCTAGAATTTTTTTTTTCTTTTTTTATTGTTGGGGATTCATTGAGGGTACAATAAGCCAGGTTACACTGATTGCAATTGTTAGGTAAAGTCCCTCTTGCAATCATGTCTTGCCCCCATAAAGTGTGACACACACCAAGGCCCCACCCCCCTCCCTCCGTCCCTCTTTCTGCTTCCCCCCTCATAACCTTAATTGTCATTAATTGTCCTCATATCAAAATTGAGTACATAGGATTCATGCTTCTCCATTCTTGTGATGCTTTACTAAGAAAAATGTCTTCCACTTCCATCCAGGTTAATACGAAGGATGTAAAGAGTCTCCTTTTTTTTTTAATGGCTGAATAGTATTTCATGGCATACATATACCACAGCTTGTTAATCCATTCCTGCACCTAGCAATGCACCTAGCCACCCAAGGGCATGTAGGCTGTTCCACAAAAAAAAAAAAAGACCCTAGAATTTTCAGAATGGTAAATGAGCACTGGCTTCAACTTAAAGTCACCAACTGTATTAGTCCCTAACAAGAGAATCAGCCTGCCCCTTGAAGCTTTAAAACCAAGCATTGACTTTTGTCTAGCTTAGAAAGTCCTAGATGGCATCTTCTTCCAAGAAGATAGCCTATAATAAAAATCTGTTTAGTGTAACCACCTTCATCAATTATTTTGGCCAGATCTGGAGAACTTACTGCAGCTTCTGCACCAGAACTTGCTGCTTCACCTTGCACTTTGTTATAATGGTGGTTTCTTCCCTTAAACCACCAGAGGGTTCTTCCCCCAACCTCTGCTAGCTCCTAACTTTTCTTCTGTAGCTTCCTCACCTCTCTCACCTTCACAGAATTGAAGAAAGTTAGGGCCTATCTCTGGATTAGGCTTTGGCTTAAGGGAATGTTGTAGCTGGTTTGATCTTCTCTCCAGACCACTTACACTTTCTCCATATCAGCAGTGAGGCTATTTCACTTTCTTATCATTCATGTGTTCACTGAAGTAGAATTTTTAATATCCTTCAAAAATGTTTCCTTTGCATTCACAGTGTGGCTAACTGTTCGGCATAAGAGGTCTAGCTTTTAGCCTATCCCTGCTTCCGATGTGCCTACGCTTAATCATTTCTAGCTTTTGACTGGAAGTGAGAGCCGTGCAACTCTTCTATTCCCTTAAACACTTAGAGGTCATTGCAGGGTTATTAACTAGCCCAGTTTCAATACTGTCGTGTCTCAGGGACTAAAGAAGCCAGAAGGGAGGGAGAGAAATAGGGGAATGATTAGTTGGTGGACTCCATGTCTTATATGGGTGTGGCTTCTGGTGCCCTAAAACAATTAGAATAACATTGAAGATCACTGATCACAGATCACCATGCCCACTATAAGAATGAAAAAGACTGAAATATTGCAAGAATTACCAAAATGTGACAGAGATACAAAGTGAGCACATACTGTTGGTAAATAGATTTGCTCTACACAGGGTTGCCACGAACCTTCAATCTGTAAAAAAAATACACACACACATACAACACACTATTCATGAATTATGAGACAGTGAAGCACAATAAAATGAGGTATGCCTGTTAAATTAAATTAGCTCAGCGGTGCCCTTTGGCCATAGGCTATCAATGGCTTATCACATAGTCAATCCTTGCACACTGATTAGCTATCAATTCCTAATTACAAAGGTCAGATTTTATATTCTTTCTACACAGTTAATTTAACAAGATGTCAGACATCACCTCCTCTATCTCACAAAGACCAAACTCCCCTGGTGCCTGAGGCAGACAATTCAAGTGCTGAAATGTGAATATATGTCTAAATAACTTTGAATCTGGGACAGACTAAAGGGGTATTTCATCTGGCCTTAAATTAAAAATTTGTTTTTTGGGGGGGGGCGAGACTTACTTTGTCACCCTCAGTAGAATGCTGTGGCATCACATCTCACAACCTCAAACTCTTGGGCTTAAGTGATTCTCTTGCCTCAGCCTCCAGAGTAGCTGGGCCTACAGGTGCCTGACTATTTTAAGAGATGGGGTCTTGCTCTGGCTCAGGCTGGTCTTGAACTGGTGACCTTGGCAATCCACCCACCTTGGACTCCCAGAGTGCTAGGATTATGGGCGTGAGCCACAGTGCCCAGCCTAAATTAGGAAATATTTTTTAGTCCCTGAAAAAATAAAGGCCAAGAGATTGATAGACAAGGTAAGATTAATCTATCAATAGTACACATCAGTCCTAGGATTAGTGCCTTAGTCAAAATAAGGCATAAAATACAGAAGATGTGAATCGAATCATTTTGGTTTATACTGATCCACAATCACCGTACAAAAGGATACAAAGAAAATATTTTTCAGTGAAAAAAATATATACCTAGTCAGTCGTGAAACATGCATTGAACAAATATTGCATTCAGGGCTGGTCACCAAGCAGGAAACAAAACTAGTAAGACCTCTGTCCTCTAGAAGTTTCCAAATTTTGAACACTGGTAAATATTATCCAAGAAATCAAGTCTCTTGCCCTAACATCAGACAGCTTTTATTTCTGGTTTTTAGATTTACTTCTACAAAAAAAAAAAAAAAAAAAAAGTCAAAACTTTGGGGATTTTTTATTAGAAACTAAGTTGGAAAGTTAGCTTTTTTTCATCTTCAACATTTGACACACATATACAGAGTTCAGAATGATATAAGCAAACTGATCTCATATTATTATTGTATAATATTTAAAGAAAAGTGGAAAATTTCCTTGCTCCCTAGGATCAACAAAACCAAAGTCAATTCTTAAAAGACAAAATTTACACAATAATCCCATTCAGTCTACCCAAGATTTTTTAATAAAATGGTTCTGTGATTTTCCACTGCTTCTATTATAAATTAAATGGCATTCATATAAATTTATTTCCTTAGAAGTATATTTCTTGGGCGGCGCCTGTGGCTCAAAGGAGTAGGGTGCCAGCCCCATATACCGGAGGTGGCAGGTTCAAACCCAGCCCCAGCCAAAAACTGCAAAGAAAAAAAAAAGATTTCTTAGATTTATGCATTTATCCTCAAATTTAAATTCTTCTCAGTTTTTAACACTAGAGAATTATTCTCCTCACTGCAGTTCTGGCTATACAGAGCACTGTCATTGATTATGAACACTGTAATTTTTCACTTTATAAAACCATATTTTCTTGAAGAAGGACAAGGAGAAAGGTAATGTCACATATTTTCTCCACAAGATCTGTATTTAGTGAATTTTGCTTTAAAGTATTCTAATAATGAATATTAACTATCGATTGTAATTTGATATCCATGACTTTGTAGCAGTTGGCAAAACAGTCAGAAACTGTCTCCAAAGAAACCAACCAATGGTCCAAAAACAGGAACACAAAAACATGGGCTGAAATTCGTGCTTAAGATACTTCCTTTGTAATCTTTCCAAAGATTAGCATAAAGAGGTGACCCAGGAAGAGACAGATGGACAAGGAATTTTGCCCCTTATTTCAGGGACAGGCTACAAGGACAAAGTAGTCTCCTCACCAGAGACACATAAATTGTTGGATACACGACTGGGACAAGAAAATCAGTTCTCCATATTCCCAGCATCTGCCACACCGGAAAGATACATTAAAAAAAATAGAGAAGGGCTCAACCGCCACCTGCACATACCCATCAAATCCCCCATAGTTCTTCTCCTTCATTGTCCAAAATGTATGCCTTTCCTTGGGTGGTGCCTGTGGCTCAAGGAGTAGGGCGCCGGTCCCATACGCCGGAGGTGGTGGGTTCAAACCCAGCCCTGGCCAAAAAAATCACCAAAAAAAAAAAAAAAAAATGTATGCCTTTCCCAGTACTTGTACCTAAAATGAATATTATTATTCTTTTTCTAATATCTGTCTGTGCCTTCAGCCAGAATATATTTATGTAAATCAATGTTTGTTTTTAGAGTATGAACCTAAGAAGTGCTTTTTAACATGGAAATAAAAAGTAACATTAAATTCTTAAATATAGTCCAGTGATGTGGTGTTTTTTGATTGTTTGGGTTCCAAATACAAGTTCTATATTAAAAAAAAAAAAAAAGAGAGAGAGAGAGAGCAGCGCCCATAGCTCAGTGGGTAGGGCGCCAGCCACATACACCAAGGCAGGCAGGTTCGAACCCAGCCAAACAACAATGACAACTGCAACAAAAACTAACTGGGTGTTGTGGAGGGCGCCTGTAGTCCCAGCTACTTGGGAGGCTGAGACAAGAGAATCACGTAAGTCCAAGAGTTTGAGATTGCTGTGAGCTGTGACGCCACAGCGCACTACCGAGGGCAACAGACTGAGACTCTGTCTCAAAAAAAAAAAAAAAAAAAGAAGAGTCAAACTAAGCAATTCTATTAAAATAATAACGACATCAGACAAAGCAAAGGCCATGATCATAATTCTTCAACTTTTTCTGTGCATTTTCATGTTTAACCAATTTCTTCTCAGCATTTCTTTCCCACTTGTTATCCTTCAGTAATGGGCTAGTTTCTAGGAAAAACAAATGTGAAACATTTGTCCTAATAAAGTAGAATCACAATTTAAATTTGAAATGCTAAAACAAAACTTCCCGTGAGTGTGACTTTGGTCCCTCCACACAGGGCTTCCCTTGATGCTGTGGGATAGCTCAGGGAGTAGGGACACAGGGCTAAGAAGAAAAGTAGCCAAAGGTGGACAAGGACTAGAAGTTGGCATCAATTTCAAAACTTGGGTGCCAAGTTGTTCTTACGGCCCCCAAATTTTATTCTGAAATGTAAAAACCTGCTGATTCTGAACACGCTTGAAAAGAAGGCAGCTAGGTCCCCGGACACCCAGTACTTTCATTGACAATCAGTAGTAAAGTTTGAAGGGATCAAACCAAGAGATGTTGAAAAGGGGGTAATATATTGAATCATATGAATTGTGATAAGAAAATATAAGAAACCAGTTTTGACATAGAGAACACTCGAGGAAAACAATAAAATTAAGCAGATAGAACACTGTGGTGATCCAATTTTGGAAGAAAAGTGGCTTTTTCAAAACAAATTTTTCTGTACTTCAGCACTTTATTTTTAGCTGTAAAAATATATAATACCAAATACTACTGTCTTCTCTGTTAATCAAAACAAAAAATAGAAGTATATACTTTCATCCTTTTGCTTTAATTTAAGCTTTTAGGAAATCATACAATTTGTCCCAGATTGATCCCCAAAACCTAATGTCCTAGAGCAAAGTTGATACTGCAGACCCACCACCAGATCTCAGTCCTTCTAGTCTTTCCCTCCCATAGCTCTCCTTGCTTCTTCTATTTCCCAGTAGGGAACCTGGAGTGGGGAGTAGGGGAGGATTTTCCTCTTGAATCATGTCTTCCAGGCAGAGATCTGGGCTGCTCAAAGGATCACATCATGTTCTTTGCATCTTTTTGCCCAGCCTAGATGATTGGAGCCACTGGTGCTTAAGACTGGCACAACCAAAGACTTACAGTGGAAAACATCACTTGCAAGTTGGAGCCAGCTTAGACCAGGGAGCGAGGGCTGCCTGTAGGAAGTATGTCAAAAGAATTAAGACTGCAGATTTGGTCCTCAGGCAAGTGGACGCAATGCCAAGGGTTTCCAAAAACACTTTTGAGAATTCAAAAGCATTCATTGGTGTCATATTGATAAGAAGCCATGATAGTGATTGCGTCTTAAGCTGTTGACAGAGAATGAATAAGATTAAATCACAATAAACCATTTGGGGCTGTTTGAAATGACAGGGTAGTAACAGGACAGGTATTTCTAGGTCCTGCCTGCACAGGGTAGTCATATAGGGAAGTTACAGCAAACTGGGCCAGCACGGTATTTCCGTCTCATCTAATTTATCCATTCAAGGCCTTCAACCTTGTCATCACTCCAAAAAAAGGGGGAGAGGGGTGGAGAGAGAGAGAGAAACAAGAGAGAAATTGAAAAGAGAAACAAAGTAATAGAATTATACCAATCACTTTTCTACCTTCAGGAAGAAGGGAAAAGCCAGCTTGTGTATTTATACCCAGTCTAGCACCTCTTCCATGTTTTATCATGTGGTGTCTCATAAAAATAAATACATCAGACAACCATTTGAAGATTAAAGGTATCTAAAGAGCTATGATATATACCAACACCCTTCAGAATTAGTTTAACACACTATCCTGAAACTTTTATTTAAAAAAAAACCCTAATTCTGTGTCTTTATCTTAATGGGCTTCACAGAGAATAACTAGGCTCGGCCCCTGTAGCTCAGTGAGTAGGGCGCCAACCACATACACCCAGGGTGGCAGGTTCGAGCCTAAACAACAACTGCAACCAAAAATAGCCGGGCGTTGTGACGGGCACCTGTAGTCCCAGCTACTTGGGAGGGTGAGGCAAGAGAATCACTTAAGCCTAAGAGTTTGAGGTTGCTGTGAGCTGTGACACCACAACACTCTACTAAGGGTGACATAATGACACCCCGTCTCAAAAAAAAAAAAAAAAGAAAACAAAAAGAGAAGAATAACTATACATTTTTTAACTATTTGATTGTTTTTAAGTATCAGGGGATTCTGAAAAAGCTGCATCTTGTGGGAGCTTCTTTAACATCTGTATCATAAATTAACCTTTTAGGGATTGCTAAATGTATCACAGTAGGTATAACTTAAAGATCTTCTGTCTAACACAAATAGCTAGAGAACACTTGAACTTTTGGAATCGCAGATCATGCTAGAATTTCTGTTTTGAAAGAGGGGAAGAAAGGCCTGGTTAGTCTCCCTGAACAACCACAAATAGTGAGGACATCATCAGGGCCAGTCACTGTCTTAAGTGCTTTCCATATATTATCACATTTCATCTTTACCTGCAGGGCAGGTATTACTTTTCCTACTCTACAGGTGAGGAAATAGGAGCCTATAAAGTTTAAGTATCTTATGCAAGTCAATCTCATTAGTAAGTGGACTGAACTCAGATTTATGTGGCTGGATGTGTGTTCTTAGCCACTGTTTTCCATTTCCTCATAAATCAGGTTCAGCAAGAGAAAAACACATTCAGCGATACGCCCTGTTAGACACGTAGGTTCTTTACTGAATCAGGGAATCTCAATGTGGTCACCCCTATACTCTATTTTAATTTCCCCAACACCCCAGACATTAATTCTATTAAAAAAAAATCTAGGCTCAACTTCCTCTTAGGTAGTTGAGTAAGAAAAAGAAAAAGGAAAAAGAGGGCGGCGCCTGTGGCTCAGTCCGTAGGGCGCCGGCCCCATATACCGAGGGTGGCGGGTTCAAACCCAGCCCCGGCTGAACTGCAACCAAAAAAAAAAATAGCTGGGCGTTGTGGCGGGTGCCTGTAGTCCCAGCTGCTCAGGAGGCTGAGGCAAGAGAATCGCTTAAGCCCAGGAGTTGGAGGTTGCTGTGAGCTGAGTGATGCCATGGCACTCTGCCGAGGGCCATAAAGTGAGACTCTGTCTCTACAAAAAAGAAAAAGGGGGCGGCGCCTGTGGCTCAGTGAGTGGGGCGCCGGCCCCATATGCTGAGGGTGGCGGGTTCAAACCCAGCCCCGGCCAAACTACAACAAAAAAATAGCCGGGCGTTGTGGAGGGCGCCTGTAGTCCCCGCTGCTCGGGAGGCTGAGGCAAGAGAATAGTGTAAGCCCAAGAGTTAGAGGTTGCTGTGAGCCGTGTGACGCCACGGCACTCTACCCGAGGGCGGTACGGTGAGACTCTGTCTCTACAAAAAAAAAAAAAATAGGAAAATTAGTTGGGCATTGTAGTGGGCGCCTGTAGTCCCAGCTACTGGGGGGCTGAGGCAGGAGGATCACTTGAACCCAGGAGTTTGAGGTTGCTGTGAACTAGGCTGAAGTCACCACAGCCACTCTAGCCTGGGCAACAGAGTGAGACTCTCTCAAAAAAAAAAAAAAAAAAGGAAAAGGAAAAAGAGCTCTAGATTATTACATCATGTCTTTCTGTGATATTGCCTTTATCTTACGTGGAAGAGGGCAGAGAGAATAACTGAGTCTCATGTAGTAATATAAAATTAGCTCTCCTCTTTAGCTACAAATAAATCAGTTCTAAGACAAGGAGGTACCTCATACTAATTGAATTACGCTCCCCAGACATAGAGAAGGAATAATAGAACCTATGAGCCTCAGACGAGAGGAACTATTGGAAATTGGTCAATAAAGTAGTGATGCTTTTCTCATTTGCATACAGAGACTGTAAGGCTATTCATCAAAATGCATGAGCTCAGATTATTCAGCCTTAAAAAGGCAAGCAAGTTCACCTCCTTTGGGAAACAAAGCCCCAAAATTGTGTATGGTCAAATACGTTTTTCAAGGACATGAGGGAAAAGAGTCACAAGAAGAAATTACAGGGCTCGGTGCCCGTAGCACAGTGGTTGTGGCATCAGCCACATACACCAAGGCTGGTGAGTTTGAACCCACCCCAGGCCAGCTAAACAACAATGACAACTGCAACAAAAAATAGCCGGGCATTATGTTGGGCACCTGTAGTCCCAGCTACGTGGGAGGCTGAGACAAGAGAATCCCTTAAGCCCAAGAGTTGGAGGTTGCTATGAGCTGTGACGCCACAGCACTCTACTGAGGATGACAAAGTGAGACTCCGTCTCAAAAAAAAAAAAAAAAAAGAAATTACAGGAAAAATTAGGGAGGATTTAGTTAAACCTGGTGAACTAAATGTTTATCTTCTCTCTTTCCTGAAACTTCCTAAGATTAAAGAGAAATTTTTTACAAGAACCCAGTCTCAAGAATATAGCCGGGCGTTGTGGCAGGCGCCTGTAGTCCTAGCTGCTCAGGAGGCTGAGGCAAGAGAATCGCTTAAGCCCAGGAGTTAGAGGTTGCTGTGAGCCGTGTGAAGTCATGGCGCTCTACTCGAGGATGGTACAGTGAGACTCTGTCTCTACAAAAAAAAAAAAAAAGAATAAAAAGAATGGGAGAAGAGACAATAGCAAAAAAGAAAAAAAAGTTTTCATTTAAAAATAAAGGTCAGGCCTGGGCATGGTGGCTGTAATGTAATCGTAGCACTGTGGGAGGCTGAGATGGATAGATGCCTTGAGCTCAGGAGTTTGAGACCAACCTGAGCAAGAGTGAGACCCTGTCTCTACTAAAAATACAAAAAAATAACCAGGAGTTGTGGTTGGTGCCTCCCAGCTGCTCAGGAGGCTGAGGCAGGAGGACCGCCTGAACCCAGGGGTTTGAGGTTGCTGTGAGCTAGGCTGATGCCATAGGACTCTAGCCTGAGCTACAGTGAGACTCTGTCTCAAATAAAATATAATAAATATAAATATAAATAAAATGAAATGAAAATAGAGGATAGCAAATAAAAAGGACAAATCCAAATAAAGTAAGAAGTCCAAGAAGGCCTCAAGAGAGATGTGTCAAGAAGATGACACACAAAACACCTGATTGGCTGGAGTTTATTCAGAGGGCAGTTCAGAGACAATTAAAGGGAGGCAAGGAGAAAAAGCAAATTACAGAATGAAGCATAAGATAACTGTGTATTTCATTAAATGTTTCTAGTAATTCAAGAAAGGAGAAACATTCAGAGTGCATCACATAGCTCAATTGTAAATAATGGTCACCTAGTCATAAAGTCATAATCTGGTAAATGCTGGAAATTAAACCAAATTAAAATACATCTAATATTTAGATAAACATTTAGTTCACCAGGTTTGAAAATAGTAAAAGAGCTAAATTTTTATCTTCCTTAGCAGGAAATAAATGGATGCTTCTTTAATAAAAAATTTTTTGTTTGTTTGAGACAGAACCTCAAACTGTCACCCTGGGTAGAGTGGGATGGCATCACAGCTCACAGCAACCTCCAACTCCCGGGCTTAAGCGATTCTCTTGCCTCAGCCTCCCAAGTAGCTGGGACTATAGGCGCCCGCCACAACGCCCAGCCATTTTTTGGTTGCAGTTGTCATTGCTGTTTGGCAGGCCCGCACTACATTGGAACCCGCCAACTCTGGTGTATGTGGCCAGCACCTTAGCAGCTTGAGCTATAGGCGCCAAGCCAATAAAAAAATCTTTTTTTTTTTTTTGAGACTGAGCCTTATTATGTCACTCTTGGTAGAGTGCCATGGCATCACAGCTCACAACAACCTCAAACTCTTGGGCTTAAGCGATTCTCTTGCCTCAGCCTCCCAAGTAGCTGGGACCACAGGCGCCTGCCACAATGCTCGGCTATTTTTTTGGCTGCCATAGTCATTGTTTGGTAGGCTCAGGCTGGATTCGAACCTGCCAGCTCTGATATATGTGTCTGGCGTCCTAGCCACTGAGCTACAGGCACCGAGCCTTTTGTTTGTTTTGAAACAGAGTCTCACTATCTCGCCCTCGGTAGAGTGCTATGCCATCACAGCTCATAGCAACCTCAGACTCTTTGGACTTAAGTAATTCTCTTCCCTCAGTTTCCCAAGTAGCTGGGACTACAGGCACCTGTCACAATGCCAGCTATTTTTTTGTTGCAGTTGTCATTATTGTTTAGCAGGCCTGGGCCAGGCTTGAACCCACCAGCCTAGGTGTATGTGGTCAGCACCCTACACACTGAGCTATGGGCACCGAGCCTTAATGAAAACTCTTATTCTAATATAGCACTATAATAAAAGCAGTCTTTTAGTGATACGGAAATAATTTTCAAAAGTAACAGCTACAAGTTTTACAGAAGATGCTTCTAGGGAGCTGGAAAATGGTGGGGAGAGGAAATGGCAGGCAGGTGACAACTGATGTTCATAGGGAGCCTGACAGGATGACTTAAGTCCTTCAAACTATGAGCATGAATAACTGATAAAAATAAAAGTGTTTAAATTAGAGGAAATTGGGGTGTATTCTCATCTTTAATATAAAGAAAGGTAAATGAAAGTCTAATGGCCTAAGAAGAGAAAAAAATTATCATGAACTGAACAGTGTCAGAAGGGAAAGAACATTTTAACTTGAAGAACATTTTAACATAGCAAATAAGGGAAAGAACACTTTAACTTGAAGAATGCATGTTTCAGGAATGGTGAGGTAATCCTCAGATACCATCCCCAAACCAAAAAGAACAAGAAGCAATAAAAACTTCACCATCACTGAAACAGATACAGATCTATAGCCCCAACAGTAAAATGTGAAGAAGAAAAAAAAAAGCTGAGGGAGAAGCAATGACTAACTTGGCCCAAGGGGGAGGGGGGTTGTGAGCCTAAGAGCCAGGCTCAAGGCCTAAAGTATCAGAAACTGATGGGGGGTTGGGGGGGGGAGGGGGAGGAATTGCCAAAAAGGAAGGGTTTGACTGAAAGTCCGCACAAAGAGCACTGAAGACCCCAGACCCCATCCCACCTTCTGCAATCAGGGGACTCTCCCCTCCTCACCCTCATGAAAGGCAGGAAGTCATTCCCCAAAACCACTGAGCCAAGCCTGAGAGGTCTCATCTTCAGACGGTAGGCGCAGGGCAGGGTGCAGAGTAGAAAGCTGGGGTGAGGTATGAGGAAGAGCTTGGCAAACAGAGCCTCAAGATCCCAGCACAGCTCCAAGGATATCTGCAAGCTTCCATGGAAACCTCCACTCCCTCAGAAGAGGAGCCCTCAGGAAGAGCAAGCATTGTGAACACCCTCCATATGGGCCCCAGGAGATTTAGCAACAACTATCTCAATGGCAACCGTGATGCCCCAAAGACCAGAGGCCCAGGCTCAGCGCCCGTAGCACAGTGGTTACAGTGCTGGCCACATGCACGGAGGATGGCGGGTTTGAACCCAGCCGGGGCCTGCTGAACAACAATGACAACTGCAACAAAAAAAGAATAGCCAGGCATTGTGGTGGGCGCCTGTAGTCCCAGCTACTTGGGAGGTTGAGACAAAAGAATCACTTAAGCCCAAGAGTTTGAGGTTGCTGTGAGCTGTGACAGCACAGCACTCTACCAAGGGTGACATAGTGAGACTCTGAACAGCAATGACAACTGTAACAAAAAAAGAATAGCCAGGCATTGCAGTGGGCACCTATAGTCCCAGCTACTTGGGAGGTTGACACAAAAGAATCACTTAAACCCAAGAGTTTGAGGTTGCTGAGAGCTGTGACACCACGGCGCTCTACCAAGGGTAATATAGTGAGATTCTATCTCAAAAAAAAAAAAAAAAAAAAGACCAGAGGCCCACTGCCAAATTTCGTACACTGTGTACATTACCTACTCATGTCCCCACCCTACCCCCCAAATGACATTTTTTTTAAGATAAAGTCTCACTTTTTCACCCTGGCTAGAGTGCTATGGCATCATTATATAGTTTACTGCAACCTCAAATTCTTGGGCTCAAGCAATACGCTTGCCTCAGCCTCCTGAGTAGCGGGGACTGCAGGGGTGAGTCACCATGCCTAGCCAGCACACTGTATTTTCTGAGAAGAGGTGAGTGGAGACCCTGAATCAGATTTCATTTTATTTAGAAAAAATATGTAGATACTTTTTTTTTTTTTTGGTCCATCCAAGCATTGTGGCAAGCTATTCCTTCTGCTACAAATGCCCTCCAGCCTCATCTGCCTTAGAGAATGCTTATTCCAAGAGCAGCCAGAAGGTCACCTTCTTTCCCTAGTTTTCCGTTACTTTCTTTTACTTGGCAGAAGTAGTTACTCTTGCATGTTTATTTCATAGCCCTTTATACTTACCTTCAAGATAGTACTGTGAGCAAATGTACCCTTGTCATTGCATTGGGTGTATTTGTGCATGTCTGCTAGATGATAAACTCCTTGCTGGGAAAACCAGTGTCCTATCCATCCTTGAAATGTCAACATCTTCAATCTCTTGGATCCAAGTCTATCACAGGAATCAGCTAGCAGGGACAGGCGTGGTGGCTCACGCCTGTAACTCTAACACTCTGGGAGGCTGAGGCAGGTGGACTGCTTGAGCTCAGGAATTTGAGACCGACCTGAGCAAGAGCAAGACTCCATCTCTAAAAAATAGCCAGGTGCTATGGCAGGTACCAAAGAGGCAGAGGCAAGAAATTGCTTTGAACCCAAGAGTTTGAGGTTGTTGTGAGCTATGATGCCAGGGCACTCTACCCAGGGCAACAGAATGGGACTGTGTTCTCAACAATAAATAAATACCTAAGTAATTTAAAAAATAAAAATTAAAAGTTCAATGAATTATATGTAAGTCACGGTTCCAACTTGCAAGGAGTTTTTTTGTTTTGTTTTGTTTTTTGAGACAAAGTCTCCCTCTGGCAACCTGACTAGAGTGCCATGGCATCATAGCTATAGCTCACAGCAACCTCAAATTCTTGAACACAAGTGATCAATCCTCTTGCCTCAGTTTTGTATTTTTAGTAGAGATGGGGTTTCGCTATTGCTCAGGTTGGTCTGAGCTGAAGCAATCCACTGGCCTCAGCCTCCCAGCATACTAGGGTTATAGGTGGGAGCCACTGTGCCTGGCCTAAGGAGCTTCTATTTTAAATCAAAAGTGAGGAAAAAAACTATATCATGTGTAAATATTATAAATTACATAAATAATATGTATAATGTATAAGAAATGAAGAAATGTGTACTAGGCTCGGCGCCTGTGACTCAAGCAGCTAAGGTGCCAGCCACAAACACCTGAGCTGGCGGGTTCAAATCCAGCCCAGGCCCTCCAAACAACAATGACGGCTGCAACCAAAAAATAGCCAGGTGTTGTGGCGGGCACCTGTGGTCCCAGCTACTTGGGAGGCAGAGGCAGGAGAATCACTCAAGCCCAGGAGCTGGAGGTTACTGTGAGCTGTGACACCAGGGCACTCTACCCAGGGTGACAGCTTGAGGGTCTGTCTCAAAAAAAAAAAAGAAAAGAAAAGAAATGAGTACTAAAAAGAAGAACAATGAGGCCTCAAATAGTCAAAGAAATAAAAATATGTCGAATGGTCTCTAAAACCAGTGTATGGTGCCCCATGATCGCATTAATGTACACAGCTATGATTTAATAATAAAATAAAATAAAAAATCATTTAAAAAAATAGTCAAAGAAAGCAAGAAGGAATGAATTGAAGTTTGAAGGAAAGTGAAAGAATCAAGTAAGAAAAGGGGAGTCGTTGCTGGGGAGTCGATTCAAAGGGTGGGAAAATTCAATGGTGAGATCACATCAACATGGACGGTTTTTCCATCCTAGCTCTGTCTATTTACCAATTACCTGAACGGTGGCACAAACCTCTGAAGCTCAAGCATCAATTTCCTTATTTTTCTAATAGGGCTAAAAATAGGGCACAGGCTTTTGTCAGAAATAAATGAGATCATTTATGTGACATGCTCAGTACTGTGCACATCCCAAGGAGTCAACAAATGTCAGAAATCCATGTGTATATTATTCCATCTAAAGCTGAGAAAATTGAGGGAAATATAATTATAGCCATCTAGAATATGAAAGGTTTTGAAAGATGATAACTGTTTTCCAGGTTCACAGAGGAGATAACCCACCCCTCGCCCCCCAACCCCCAAAATGGATTTAAACTAATTTGATAGCAGTGTTGGAGGTTGGAATACATTTCATCAAGTTGGAAGGGGAGGGCAGGTCATTAAAAGAGAAGACATTGTTATTTCTTTGGACAGAGTTTAGTGGAGGCCTCTGTGAATAAGGTAGAGGGATAGATGCTGTAAATATATAAATTGATATTTGCCAATAAAAACTTCCTCCTGCCTTTAGTAAGTTTCGCCTGTACCCATTCTAAGATGCACCATAGGTGTGGCCCCCCCCATTACCCTCCCTCCACCCTAACCTCCCCCCTCCCTTCCCCTTCCTTGGCCCTTTCCTCATAGTCTTGTGCTATAGTTGGGTTATAGCCTTCGTGTGAAAGCTACAATTTAGCTTCATAATACAAATGTCTACATACAATAACTAAGAAAATGCCATGAAGGCTACGTTGAACAGTTTGATGAGAATATTTCAGATTGTATATGAAACCAGCACATTGTACCCCTTGATTGCACTCATGTACACAGCTATGATTTAATGATAAAAAAAAAAAGAAAGAAAGAAAAAAAAACTTCCTCCTGTGTGGCGCTTTTTATCCAATAATGATTTCCTGCTCTACTTTGGCTGCCAAATGTATCCAAAATGTAATCAGTGTGTAGAGGCGTAAGTCAAATTGCAAGCTTTAGAAATAATGGCTAAGGCTCTGATCATTTGTAGTAGAGTTTTAAACCCAACCAGTGTTTAAGGTGTCTTGGGTTTTAAACTCAACTATAATTTTGTTTTAACCTTTTCCCCTTCAAAGTTTCAGAAATGAGCAGCGAGCATCCTCTCCCTCAAGTACCTTCTTTTCTTATTAGAACGATTTCCAGTTTCATCTTGAGTCAAAGTAAAATTTTATCATCCGGAGCTTCCAGGGAATCCACTGAATGCTCTCCTGCCTACAATCTAATTCTCTAACGCTATTTTTTTAACCAGGAAAAACTACTTACCTCTCTTTAATCCCACTGCAAGAGCATCTGCCTCCCACCCTTAGTACTTTGAAAAGCTCACAAGGAGACAGGCTGAACTGGCAAAGTCCAACCAGGTGAGGCCAGGCAGGATCCAGCACCAGGTACAGGAGGCGTACGTAGGACTTGCAGGTACCAGGTTCTCTCTGTAAGTCATTTGCCTGTGACCTAAACCTTTCTGTTTTGAATTCCCAGGTTCCTAAGCCCAGATTGGCAGGTTGATGGCAGTCCTCTGTGTCTGCCTCTCCTTTTGCCTAAGCCCAAGCCTAACTTCTGGAAAACTCTCACTCCCAGACTTGATGCCACACTAGCATTTCTGACCCTCAAGGTCACAGTGGCCATGAAAGGAGAGTCTAAGTCAGGATCTCCAAACATCGTTTCCTACAGGATGCTGGTGTGGACATGCTCCTCAGACTACATTCTCTTACAGATTTACTGCATGCAACAGAACCAGAGAGGAGCCAGGACATCCTACAGGAATAAAGCACGGGAAACATGCCCTATTTTAGCTTTGTTTAACCCAGTGTTCTCCCAACTGGCTGTCTATTCTTTAATGAAGGTATCTACCTCTCCCATATTAATTTCTTCATTCTAAACAGTGATGTAGGATTCATAAGGCGCCCCAACTGCTCTGTGACTTTGGCCAAGTTATCCAGCCTCCTTGGTCACTGTTTTCATACTAGAACATCAGTGCTAGCTAGGATTAGTTAATATTAGCATCACTGTGGGTTGTTGTGAGACTAAGATGCATTCCTAGAACATAGTAAACTCTCATCAAAAGCTCCTGTTTGACTTATTTCTCTTCATTTCCATCACAACCTTGTAGATAAAGCTCTAGCCCCTCTGGATGCTATATCCAGTTCCAGCCAGCCTCCCAGCTCTAGGTTTCTCTCCTGCTCCAGTGAGTCCTGCATATTGTTGTGAAAGAATCATCCCAAAATACTGCTTTGTATCAAGTCCCTGGGTTTTGAAATCCTTAAAAAAAAAAAGTGAACTAAATTAAGTCCAGACTCCTCTGTCTGCCTATAAAATTTCTCCGTATGCTAGAAGCTTCCTCCTCCCTGCCTGGCCACCAAAGCCTAGTGTTAGCTGAGATGAGACACTCTCTGCCCTGTCCCCCAACACAGGCACACTGTCCCTTACACACACTGGTCCTTTTTTTGATTCATCTTTTGTCCAGGCACGGTGGATCACGCCTGTAATCCTAGCACTCTGGGGGGCTGAGGCAGGTCGATTGCTTGAGTTCATGAGATCTACAAGTTTGAGACCAGCCTGAACAAAAAACGAGACCCCATCTCTACTAAAAATAGAAAAACTTGGGCGGCGCCTGTGGCTCAAAGGAGTAGGGTACCAGCACCATATACCAGTGGTGGTGGGTTCAAACCCGGCCCCGGCCAAAACTACAAAAAAAATAATAATAATAATAGCAAAACTTAGGCAAGAGGATTGCTTGAGCCCAAGAGTTGGAGGTTGCTGTGAGCTATGATATCACAGCACTCCACCCAGGTTGACAGCTTAAGACTCTGTCTCAAAAAAAAAAAAAGAAAAAAAAAATTCATCTCTTTTGTGAAGCTTTCCTGAACTACACTGGCCCCGGGTGGATGGCTGCCTTCTCTCAGCAGCCAGTGGTCTGTTCCACACAATTTAGCCTTTAATTATATGCTGTCTTCCACACTTCACTAATTGTTTCCTGTACCTTAGTTTCATCTTCTCAAACAGGTTGTAAACAACTTGAGGGCAGGGACCACATGGTCCACTTTTCTTCCTAATAACCCCAGACATGCACACAAGTTAGGAATTTAACTCATCTTTGTCAATTAACCAAAAGTTTGTCTAACCAGACTGCCCAAGGAGCGATCACAGGACTTGTACATCATAGGTATATATACCCTGAAAGACCTTCACCTAACCCACACTTGTTAACTTGAGGTTTCAGTGGAACCTAATTTTCGTGTTGCCTAAATATTCCGAAGCTTTAACAAATTTTCAGCAAATAGATGTAAGAGTTGGAAACATTGACATTTTGAGTTCCAAACCCCCTGTGACTTGTTTACAAAGAGCACTGAGGGATAGGGAGCTCAGCTCAGTGTCTCCCAGCTCTCTTTTGAGAGATGCACTTCTGTCTTGGGAAGTTAATGCAAATGAGGCGAGGAGTTGGTGGGAGACTTAATTACTCTCTAGTGAAAATCCAGACTGCTTGTTGCCATCTGTTTTTTCAAGAAGAGCCAGTCACCACACAATAATCCTCTGTAAAGTTACAATCCCAGTGGTAAAGTACTTTGCGATCTGGGGATGAAAGGAAAACCAGGAGTCCAAGACACTATTATTATTGTCATAAATAATGGTGCTTTGTATTTTATCAAAGGATCCCAGAGTGATTTGCAAACATCAACTAATTAATCCTTTAAAAAGAAAAAAAAATACCCGTAAAGTAGGTGGAAGGGAGATATTATTATCCCCATTACCTGTCTAGGGAGACTGAGACTCATGAATTCATTGAGTTACCCAAAGTCACATGCCAAAGTCAGAAATAGAACCCAAATCTCCTGACACCCACTTTGAACAGACCACACTGCCTCTTGTGATGTGTTAAAAAAAAAAAAAGCCTGATTTATGACATATAAAAATAAACCTTGAGAAAGTAAAGGACATCTAACCTTTCAATAACTGTCATATAATAAAACAGCAGACATGGGGAAAACAACATCTTGAAGGAAAGATGTGTGGATAGAATAGTTTAATAAATACAATGCTTTAGTCAAAACTTTCCAAAAGGAACTAGTGGCTCTTTGAGGAATCTGATATTTAATCATTGCTGTTCTAATGGTTTAAAACAAAGAGGTGTAATCCACTGAGTTTTAAACAGAAACTAGTCTAACAAGTTCTAAACTTTATTTTTGAACTCTATTTCCTTATTTTTCCATGTTCTCAAGAACATTTTAAACGTTTATCCATGTGATGCAAATGTCACATGGAAGATATAAATATTACTCTTCAGATACTTTGCATTCCTCCTGATTCAAAGTCCTAGTTTAATATTAATGTAATTCAAAAAATTGACAAGAGACGGCGTCTCCAAGGAAACGGGTGCAGGAGGGGGAGAGAGATAGGAATCTGTGATTTGATTAATACTTAGACTCTTCACATCATCCACGAATATGGGCACAGGAGAGCCCGCCCCAGCCAAAGAGCCAGAACAAGCCTGAGACTTAAGGCCAGTTTAATTTCACCAATTGCTCAACTTCGAGTTGTATTTTTTTGGTATCTGCCTTCATAAAATTTGTGTAAGATGGTACAATAATCCAAACAATTCTATATAAAAAGTCATCACCAAATGGGTGAGGTGGCTCATGCCTGTAATCTTAGCACTCTGGGAGACTGCTAGCACCCTAGCAGTCAAGAGTTCAAGACTAGGGCAGCGCCTATGGCTCAGTGAGTAGGGCGCCGGCCCCATATGCAGAGGGTGGCGGGTTCAAAGCCAGCCCCGGCCAAACTGCAACAAAAAAATAGCCGGGTGCTGTGGCGGGCACCTGTAGTCCCAGCTACTCGGGAGGCTGAGGCAAGAGAATCACTTAAGCCCAGGAGCTGGAGATTGCTGTGAGCTGTGTGATGCCACGGCACTCTACCAAGGAGCATAAAGTGAGACTTTGTCTCTACAAAAAAAAAAAAAAAAAGAGTTCAAGACTAGCCTGAGTAATGGTGAGACCTCATCTCTACAAAAAACAGAAAAATTAGCCAGTTACAGTGACATGGGCCTCTAGTCCCAGGTACTGGGGAGGCTGAGGCAGGAAAACAGCTTGAGCCCAGGAGTTTGAAGTTGCAGTGAGCTAGGCTGATATAAGGGAAGGGTACTCTAACTAGGGTGACTGAGCAAGACTTAATCTCAAAAATAAAAACAAAGGGCAGCACCTGTAGTTCAGTGGGTAGGGCATCAGTCACATAAACCCAGGCTAGAGGGTATGGTGCTGGGCATATACACTCAGGCTAGTGGGTTCAAACCAGCCCGGGCCAGCTAAACAACAATGACAACTGCAACAACAAAAAAAAATAGCCAGGCGTGGTGGGCTCCTGAAATCCCAGCTACTTGGGAGGCTGGGGCAAGAGAATCACTTAAGCCCAAGAGTCTAAGGTTGCTGTGAGCTGTGACACCACAGCACTCTACCCAGGATGACACAGTGAGACTCTGTCTCAAAATAAATAAATTAAATAAAAATAAATTAAATAAATAAAAAGTCACCCACAGAAATTGAGTTCCTTCATAAAGCCCTAACAAACCAATAGACACCTTTTGCAAGTTGAGGCATGACACAGCAGAATTTTCTAGAAACATTACTCAGCTTCCATTCAAGAAATTTTCAGTCCCTTGTCTTAACTTGTCCATTGTGTCCATATTTAGAAATTTTCCTGGTGCTTATCACAACAATGCCTGTGTGCTCAGGAGGAAATACTATAATGAAATAAAATGGCAGCCAATGGCTGAGACACCCTGCTGGGCCCATACACCAAGGCTAGACTGTATGAACTTTAACCCCATCACTCACCTATCAGACAGCCACAGGCATTTTGCCTTATTCTATTTTGCTCATGTTTCCATTAAAAAAGAAGAAGAATCAAAACAATACTTTTACCAATGAAAAAAATGTTAAGCATTCTGAGTTTTAAGTGCCTGACAAAATGGAGGTCTGTGCAAAAACCAAACAAGAAAGAAAGAAGAATAAAAGCCCGGTGATTAGCACCAACAGACACCTCATGACAGTTCAGCTGCTTGACAATATTCCTCACAGCATACCTTCACCAGTCAACACTGGGAAAGCAACTTGGGACTTCAGAATGTTTTTTAATTTACTAAAGTACATTTCTATCTGGAAAAGGCAACTGATAGAATCTACCGCTTTAAGCTGAATCAAATTTAAAGAACTGACAACATTCCACTTTGAAAATAAAATTTTGGTTACCATGGGCTTATCTGTGCTAATTCCCACTCTGCTGATAAAAAAGTGACCTATCAGGATTTAAGCATTTCTTCAAACCAAGCAGCCTGTTGAACGACTGCTTAATGTGCCTATCAATCATCTGGCGATAAGAGGCGTTTGCATTTATATTAGCTAGTTGCTAAAATAAATATGAGTTACTATAACTGATTCAATCAACAATGGGACCTCAGAGGTCAGCAGTGAAATCATCAAACAATAAGTATGAATAGGTTGTAATTTTTCTGATTAACAAATGTTCTCTTTGTCATAGGATGTTAAGAGCTGCTTAAAGCAGTCAGGTAAATTTAGAATGTATGTATTTACCTTGGAGGGGTCTGTGTGCACACTCCCAATCAGAAACTCATGAGCCTATAAGTTTTGCAAACATCGGGTTTTGCTCTCAGAGAACACTTCTCTATATGACATTTATTTTTAACAGGCTCAAATACCACAATTCCTGGAAACCAACCGAGATCAAATAAAATCCCATCCCCACTTTTTAAACACATTCATACTACACCACTCCAAAAGTATTTTAGAAACCCGTGGCTGCATTAAAACTTGATAATTCCATCTTCTTTTCCCTATGTAGTAATGAAACAGATAATAATTTCATCCTTTTGGCACATTAACTTCATTGCCATCCCAAATTCTAATGTTTTTAAACAGCTGGTCGGTGTAGGTTTCCATAGCCACAATAATTTATCATGAATTGTGAGAGCTATCTAAAAGAATGAATGGAATGAATGAATTAGTTGAGAATGGCTGTGATTCAGTTCATGTATTGGTACTTGAGGCATCACTGTGGGTTCCTGCAGAGAAATCCAGATGGACAGAGAACCTCTTTATTCAGGACCATCAGCTCGTTTCAAGCATTTAAGAACGGTCACGATTAAGGTTTCAGAAATACAAGGAACTAAAAAATTTGTCTCGTGGAATGTATTAAGGAAGCTACTGACACAAAGTGACTATTAGATGCCTAGCTATGAAAGCATAAATGTCATTAGGCAGTCAGGTTCTTCTCTGGAAACTAGATTTTAATAGGTTTTTGATTGTCATCTTCCTTCTTGTTTCTTTATTACTCACTCCTTAGAGGGATTCACTTTCAAAAGGATTTGCTTAAACTTCCCCCTCAAAATCCAATTTGCAAATACACCTGCAATTGAATTTTCAATAGGTACAGTCACAGGTGCTGTCTTTTGCATGCAAAAGAGCCCAAGCTATTATAATCAGTCTATCCAAGGCAACATCAGAGTCCAGGGGACTGATTCCTGCATCAGGGAAAAGAGTGGAAGAATTAAGGCCATTCGTCAGCTCCCTGGGCTGCAAATCCTCGCAGAGTGACTTCAGAATTATAAACATACCCTCCTAAGACCTAAAGATTGGGCCTGAACTCTTAAATTAGTGCAATGAATTTAGATCTCAGGTTTGTTAGAAAAACCATCTGTCCAAAAATATTTCCTAATACTTAGAAAAAAATTATGAGTAAACTGATCATGGTGGCTCCTGTCTGTAGTCCCAGCTACCCAGGAGGCTGAAGGAGGGAATCATTTGAGCTCAGGAGTTTAAGACCAACCTGGGCAACATAGTGAGACCCTGTCTCTAAAAATAATTATTATTATTATTACATATATACATATATTCAACCCATATATATTATTACATATGGGTTGAATAATATATATGGGTTGAAATGCCCACTGAGTGCTAAGTTCATATTTTTTATTATTTTTTTTTTTTTGAGACAGAGTCTCACTACGTTGCCCTCAGAAGAGTTCTGTGGCATCACAGCTCACAGCAACCTCCAACTCATGGGCTTAAGCGATTCTTTTGACTCAGCTCCCAAATAGCTGGGACTACAGACACCCGCCACAACGCCCGGTTATTTTTTATTGCAGTTATCAATGTTGTTGTTTTTTAGCTGGCCCGGGCTGGGTTTGAACCCGCCACCCTAGTTGTACGTGGCTGGCGCCATAACCACTGTGCTGTGGGCACCGAGCCTTTTTGTTCTTTTCTATAACAGATCAAAATTATAAACTCTAGTCAACAGTTTTCATCAATCAATATTCTTTGAGTACCTAGCTCGAATCAGGAGCAGGAAGAAATAAAAAGGAAGCTCTGATTTCAGTGAATTATAAGATATCTATTAATAACTCTATCTGTGTAGCACAGATTCAACCTAGTTGTTAGAAATGAAAAGCTATATAAAATGACATAGGATTCCATTGCAACAAGAACCTTATCTAATCTTGGGGGGGAAGAAACAGGACCATCTTTTAAATTTTATTTGAAGCTAAGTATACAGTTGGCACTTACCAACTGAATTATAGGAATTTTAAGCCTTGGACCTCATCCACACTAACTTTATTATTGACTGTGCCAAATCGACTGTTAATTTTCAAATAAGAATGACAAGAGTAAATTGTAGGAGCATTATGTCTGTAGAATCCTTAAATTTTCCTATAGCTCTCCTGATTCTGGAGTTCTTTATTAAAAAGTGAGATACAGGGCGGCGTCTGTGGCTCAGTCGGTAAGGCGCCGGCCCCATATACCGAGGGTGGCGGGTTCAAACCCGGCCCCGGCCAAAACTGCAACCAAAAAATAGCCAGGCATTGTGGCGGGCGCCTGTAGTCCCAGCTGCTCAGGAGGCTGAGGCAGGAGAATCGCTTAAGCCCAGGAGTTGGAGGTTGCTGTGAGCTGTGTGAGGCCATGGCACTCTACCGAGGGCCATAAAGTGAGACTCTGTCTCTACACAAAAAAAAAAAAAAAAAAAAGTGAGATACGTTTTTCTCCCTTGCTAATCAGTAAAACAATACACTTTTAATGCTTACTTCCCTTTGTGGAGGTCTAGACTATACAGCCTGATATTTCCTAATTGCAACCATTTCCCTATTTAGAATCCTTTTTGTTCTTTCCCATACTCCAAGTAATCTCTTCTTCCTTTTCTCTGTATCCTCCCTTCCCTGATACCAGTCTAGCACACCTTCAATTTGTTTCTTTTTCTTTTCTTTCTTTTTTTTTTTTGGAAACACAGTCTCACTTTGTTGTCCTTAGTAGAGTGTTCTGGCATCCTAGCTCACAGCAACCTCCAACTCTTGGGCTCAAGCAATTCTCTTGCCTCAGCCTCCCAAGTAGCTGGGACTACAAGTGCCTACCACAACGACTGGCTATTTTTTTTTTTTTTTTTGTAGAGACAGAGTTTCACTTTATGGCCCTTGGTAGAGTGCCGTGGCGTCACACGGCTCATAGCAACCTCCAACTCCTGGGCTTAGGCGATTCTCCTGCCTCCAGCCTCCCGAGTAGCTGGGACTACAGGCACCCACCACAACGCCCGGCTATTTTTTTGTTGCAGTTCGGCCGGGGCTGGGTTTGAACCCGCCACCCTTGGTATATGGGGCCGGCGCCCTGCTCACTGAGCCACAGGCGCCGCCCATCGCCTGGCTATTTTTTTAGCAACGAAGTCTCACTCTGTCTCAGGTTGGTCTTGAACTCATGAGCTCAGGCAGTCTACCTTCCTCAGCCTCCCAGAGTGCTATGGTTACAGGCCTGAGCCACTGCACCCAGCCTACATCTCTAAGGTATCTTAAAATTTACATTCATAGAGCGGTGCCTGTGGCTCAAGGAGTAGGGCACTAACCCCATATACCAGGGGGTGGTGGGTTCCAGCCCGACCCCAGCCAAAACTGAAAAAAAAAAAAAAAATTTATATTCATAGATCTTAAATTAACTGAGAAAAAAAAATCTACATTCATACACTTGCCATTTTTTATTACTGGAATAAAATGACTTTGGTCTATGGCACTCAACAATAACCTTTGTAATTATGGGGGGGAAATGAAGGGTTTTTAGTTGTCATATCAATTTATTGTCATATTGATATATCAATATCATATTAAAGAAATACAGGCTGGGCACCACTACTCATGCCTATAATCCCAGATTGCTTGAGGCTAGGAGTTTGAGGCCAACCTGAACAAACTTTTTTTTTTTGAAACAGTGTCTCACTATGTTACCCTCGGTAGAGTGCAGTGGCATCACAGTTCATAACCACCTCAAATTCTGGGGCTTAAGCATTCTCTTGCCTCAGCGTCCCAAGTAGCTGGAGCTATAGGCACCAGCCACAAGGCCCAGCTATTTTTTTGTTATTGTTGTCATTGTTGTTTAGCAGGCCCTGGCGGAGTTCTAACCCACCAGCCCTGGTGCATGTGGCCGGCACTCATAGCATGAGCTATGGGCGCTGAGCCCTGAACAACCTATTGAGACCCATCTCTACAAAATAAAAATTAAAAATTATAGCCGGGCGTTGTGGCGGGCGCCTGTAGTCCCAGCTACTCGGGAGGCTGAGCCAAGAGAATCGCTTAAGCCCAGGAGTTGGAGGTTGCTGTGAGCTGTGTGAGGCCATGGCACTCTACCGAGGGCCATAAAGCAAGACTCTGTCTCTACAAAAAAAAAAAAAAAAAAATTAGCCAAACGTGGTGATGTCAGCACCTGTGGTCCAAGCTACACAGGTGGCTGGGACAGGAGGATCACCTGAGCCCAAAAGTTAGAGGTTACAGTGAGCTATGATCACGCCACTGCACTTCAGCCTAAGTGACAGAGCAAGAAAGAAAGAGAGAGAGAGAAAGTTGGTGATTTTATTTTTATTTATTTATTTATTTATTTTTGTAGAGACAGAGTCTCACTGTACCGCCCTAGGGTAGAGTGCCATGACGTCACACGGCTCACAGCAACCTCCAACTCCTGGGCTTACACGATTCTCCTGCCTCAGCCTCCCGAGCAGCTGGGACTACAGGAAAGTTGGTGATTTTAAAAAGAAAGTAAAAAGGGCGGCGCCTGTGGCTCAGCGGGTAGGGCGCCGGCCCCATATGCCGAGGGTGGCGGGTTCAAACCCGGCCCCGGCCAAACTGCAACAAAAAAAAAATAGCTGGGCGTTGTGGCAGGCGCCTGTAGTCCCAGCTACTTGAGAGGCTGAGTCAAGAGAATTGCCTAAGCCCAAGGATTTGGAGGTTGCTGTGAGCTGTGTCACGCCACGGCACTCTACCGAGGGCCATAAAGTGAGACTCTGTCTCTACAAAAAAAAAAAAAAGTAAAAAAGAGAAATATGGCAAGTTTTCATTTTAGGTGGAAGTAATTTTTCTTTCCAGAAAAGGTATTTATCCCTGCATTTGTTTCCAATAAGCAATTCTTACATGAGAGTACTTCTAAAACATTATAAAATCTCTATTTATTTATTTTATCTGTGACAGCAATCTGATGTTATCAAGAAAGTTGATACTTTTTTTTGTTGTTGTTTTACTAGCAGAGGTCTATTAAACACTTAGGTTTTAAAAGTAGCTGGATACAATTGTCTTTCTCCATAGTTCACATATTTTAATGTTGTTATATCCTATACTATAAATAAATCATGAGAGCGCCACAGACCATTGGAAAATTGTTGATGGATATCAGTTGGAGCTGGAGTAATTGCGCATATTCTTACCGCTGAAGACTCACTTACAGTAAGTCCCTATTGTTAGACGGGTGTCCCTCTATCCTCATGTCAATCAGTCTATCACTCTAGATTGAGAGCTCTTTGAGGGCAAGAACTGTGGTTAGTATCAGATCAGGCTTCAAGTAGATAACTCGTAAATGTTTGGTGAATGAGTAAATAAATTCCTCTGGGTTTGCATTGAAAAATTCCTCTTTCCCACATTCCTTTTCCATTCCCTCCTTGGTCTCCATACACAAACTGATCTCCTTTCATTTTCCTGTATGCCGCACACACACACACACCCACCTTTCCCCCCTTGGGCCTTACTCCTGGCTCCCTGATCTCTCCGCCAGCAATCCTAGGGGCTTAGGCAGGGAGCCTCAGGGAAGCCCTGACCAGGGTCCCCTGACCACAGTATGTGCATTGCTCATCTTGATGTCATTGTCTGTCCTTCGGATATCTAAGGTGTCCCACTAAATGACCTGAAAGATTCCTAACAATGCCAGGATTAGAAGATAAAAGAATTCAGGTCTGCTCCTTTTCATAGAAATTCTTGCTCTTGATACAAATGAAGTAGCAAGTCCTAGGCTTCTAAAGTCAAGTCTATGAGATAACAGTGAAAGGCATTAAGGCAAAAGTAGGTTCTAAACATAACAATTAAAAAGCACAGGCAGCACTGAAGGGTCCTCTCCTCTCAATCTCATTCCCCATATCCCTTTGCTTACTTACCTGCATTGCCTGGAACACTTGTTAAAATTCAAATTCCTGGGCCTCCTGCTGTCCTTCTTGGGGAGGAGATGGGGGAAGGCACACACCCCAAATTCTGAGTCAGTGAGTCTGGAATGGTGCCAGGAATGTAGATGTTTAACTAGTTCCCTGAATGATGACACCGGGCCAGATGTAGGAACCAAGGACCCAGGGCAAAATTCCCTAAAAAGGCCAAGACCCTACCTCCGCCAAGGACCCTGCAACCTACCAGTGGAAGGTTTTGTGGTAATTTAGCAGCTTTTATTCTTGGCTACTAAGTTAAAATGACTTTCAGGAGGGGTGAGCAGGACAAGACAGGGAGTTAAACTCAGCTGGGAGAATTTAATGGGCATTTTTTTGTTTTTTTTGTTTGTTTGTTTTTGAGACAGAGCCTCAAGCTGTCACCCTGGGTAGAGTACCATGGCATCACAGCTCACAACAACCTCCAACTCCTGGGCTCAAGCGATTCTCCTGCCTCTGCCTCCCAAGGAGCTGGGATTACAGGTGCCTGCCACAACGCCCAGCTAATTCTTTGGTTGCAACCGTCATTGTTGTTTGGCAGGCCCGGGCTGGATTTGAACTCCCCAGCTCAGGTGTGTGTGGCTGGCGCCTTAGCCACTTGAGCCACAGGCACCGAGCCCATTTTTTTGTTTTAAAGAACATATCTTATGCGGCAAAGTGTTCATAGTCCCAGCTACTTGGGAGGCTGAGGCAAGAGATTCATTCTCTTAAGCCCAAGGGTTTAAGGTTGCTGTGAGCTGTGATGGCACAGCACTTTACCGAGGGCAACATAGTGAGACTCTGTCTCAAAAAAAAAAAAAGAATATTAGGTGGCATCTGTGGCTCAAAGGAGTAAGGCGCTGGCCCCATATGCTGGAGGTGGTGGGTTCAAACCCAGACCGGGCCAAAAACTGAAAAAAAAAAAAAAAAAGAACATACCTTATATGATTTGGTGAGACAAATAGGACTACCCAGGCTGGCGAAATGGTACCATCAAAGTGTAAGCATCAGAAAGGTTTTGTTTGCCTAAATGAAGAGTAAAGGAAAGATTTAAGAACATCGAATTAATTATAGCATAGCCATTAAATCAAACATGACAAACTGGAAGGCATATTTTTTTTTTTTTAACAAACACCTTATAAGTACTCACCTTCCAACCTCTGTTCAAGGTGACAAGGGTTCAAGGCTCTCGAGGCTTGGCCCCTTCCCTCAAGGGCCCAACTCAGGGAAAACTTCTGAGATCAGCCATTAACAATTAAAACTCATCAAAGCCAACTTCATTTTACAGAAGAACCTGAGGAATAGGACGTGTAAGGAATTTCTTATTTAAGCTCCAGGATTCTGGGGGAAAGTTAGCTTTATGAAAAGTTAACTCAGTTTCCCAATAACATTTCATTCTATCAAAGAGGTAAAATGAAATGTTTTTCTCAGGCTGGGTGAGCAATGGTTCATGCCTGTGATCCTAGCAGTCTGGGAGGCTGAAGCTGGAGGATTGCTCAAGGTCAGGAGTTTAAGACCAGCCCAAGCAAGAATGAGACCCCATCTCTACTAAAAATAGAAAAACTAGCTGGTCGTGGTGGTGCACACCTGTAGTCCCAGCTACTCAGGAGGCTGAGGCAGGAGGATCACTTGAGGCCCAGAAGTTTAAAGTTACTGTGAACTAAGCTGAGGCCATGGCACTTTAGCCTGGGCAACAGAGCAAGACCTTGTCTCAAAAAAAGAAAAGAAAGAAAGAAAGAGGGCGGCGCCTGTGGCTCGAAGGAGTGGGGCGGCAACCCCATATGCCAGAGGTGGCGGGTTCAAACCCAGACCCAGCCAAAAACTGCAAAAAAGAAAGAAAGAAAATAAATGTTTTTTCCCACATACCTCAATCTCAGTCTTCATCACTTTTCTACTGTGTTTTTGCAATAGGTTACTGGTCTTCCTAACTCTGACCCTTCCCATAAACTGTACATACTAATCCAAGTTAATTTATTTATTTTTTTGAGACAGAGTATCACTTTTGTTGCACTTTGGCCGGGGCTGGGTTCGAACTCGCCACCCTCTGTATATGGGGCCGGTGCCCTACTCACTGAGCCACGGGCACCACCCCCTAATCTAAGTTTAATTGAACCTTGTTCAAAAATGTTACCTGGCTCTCTAGTACGAAATGAACTAAAATAAGATGACTCGAATTGCTTGAACTTGCCATCTAGATCCCCAAAGTCTATCTCATTATTCCTCACTAATACAGTCCCTGCATTCACGGTTGCATTCATTCGTTTACTCAGGAAGTATTTATTGGACTCTTGCAATGCATTGAGCCTGAGGTCACAGAGGTGGAATAAGGCATATCTTCTGCCCTCAAGAAGGCAAAAAATGGAAAACACGTAAGTATCGTAGTCATAGTAACGAAATAATCACTCAATAATCAGACATCCAACGTAGTGGGTTTCTAAAAGGATGAGTCCCGTCTTCCAAAAATGTCTACTCTATTTTCTACAATCAGTATGCAGTACTTTGTAATGTAAAAATTTTAACAAATAGTATAGTCATTTTCTTTTAGTAAGTCATAGACTTATTGTAAGGAAGAATTAAGACTATGCTTTGTTTTGTTCTTTGCCTGCATTGTTCCATTTAATAATTAACTTTTCTGCAAAGGAAAGGAATAACAACTGTTTAATAACCAAGTTTAAGTTATTCAAATTCAGCGGGATATTTTCATATTTTTCACCAATATAATATTTGAAAGTTTGCAACTGAGCTTCCACTTCCGGATCACAAATGGTGTTCACCGTACACAGGCAAATTCTAAATAATTAAGCAGTATTGAATAATGAAAACAATCCAGAGGGTCTCTCTCTAATCCTAAGCGACAATGCTATCTGTCAGATTTCCATAATAACTAACGTATTCCTGTGGGCTATGTGCAAATGATTTAAACATCACATTTATATCTGAAATAAAATTCTTCAATTGTTTTTCTTCTGCCAAAAAAAAAAAAGAGGCTCGGGGAAGAAACATCTAATTTTAATGTAGCACTAAATCCAAAGGCAGTACAGCTGTTTGGTTTTGGTTGTTTAGCTCAGCTGTTTTATTCTGAGAAAAGCACAGCTGCCTTTTGATGTTGTCTGTTACTCAAGACTGTTCTTTAGGGGGGTTAAATGTAGGAGAGCTCACAGACCACTCGTGGGTTCAGTTTCCTCTCATGCAACACTGCCATTTCTTGGTCTTATGCCTTAAGTTTCTCCATTGACTAGTGGAAGGGTAAATTAGCACCCTTTTCTTTTTGAAGAACAGCTTTTGAGAGCCCATTCAGATTTCAAATGACATATTTGGATGATATTAAGAAATTTTTTTTTTTTTTTTTGAGATAGAGTCTCACTTTGTCGCCACTGGTAGAATACCAGGGCCTCCTGGCTCACAACCACCTCAAACTCTTGGGCTCAAGCAATTCTCTTGCCTCAGCCTACCGAGTAACTGGGATTATAGGCGCCTGCCACAATGCCCAGCTATTTGTAGAGATGGGGGGTTCTCACTCTAGCTCAGGCTGGTCTCAAACTCATGCGCTCAGGCAATCCTCCCACCTTGACCTCTCAAAGTGGTGGGATTACATGCACGAACCACCGTGCCCATCCTAATTTTCCTTTTTTTTCTTTTGAGATGGAGTCTCACTCTGTAACCCTAGGTTGATTGCTGTGGCATCAGCTCACAGCAATCTCAAATTCTTAGGCTCAAGTGATCCTCATGCCTCAGCCTCCCCAGTAGCTAGAACTACAGGAATGCACCACCATGCCCAGCTAGTTTTTTCTATTTTTAGTAGAAACAGGGTGTCTTGGATCCCTGAGCTCAAGCGATCCACCCACCTCAGCCTCCCAGAGTGCCAGGATAACAGGCTTGCATCCACTGCGCCCGGCCAGAAATTATTTATTTTTGAGGCACAGAAATGGTGTTGTGGATGATACACACTAAAATGTTTACAAATAAAAATGGCAGGACGTCTGAGATTTGTTTTCACTTTTTCTCAAACTCCTGGCCTCAACTCACCCTCCCCGCTCAGCCTACATGAAGTCCTGGGGATACAGGTCTGAGCTACCAGATCCAGCCTGAGACTTGCTTTTAAATAATTAAGGGGAAGGAAGATAGGGAATAGGTGGGAGTACAGGTGTAGATTAAGGTTGGCTGCAAGCAGATAATTGCTAAAGCTGGATAAAGAGGGTGAGTGAGTGTTCATTATACTGTTTTCTCTACTTTTTATTTGTTTGCATATTTCCATAATAAATTTTTAAGTATGATGACTTTTAAAACATAAGTGTTTCCTCCAGAAACACTCGATCACAATGCGCACATTTCTGGATAAAGCTCTTTCCTATGACATTGTCTATAATAGCAAGTAATAAGAAACCATATTAATGTCTAACAATGGAGGGGATAGTTAAAATTGACTAATTCGGCTCAGCGTCCGTAGCTCAGTGTTTTGGGCACCGGCCATGTACACTGAGGAAGGTGGGTTCGAACCCAGCCCAGGCCTGCTGAACAACAATGACAACTGCAACAACAACAACAACAAATAGGTGGGCATTGTGGAGGGCCTCTGTAGTCCCAGCTACTTGGGAGGCTGAGACGAGAGAATTGCATAAGTTTGAGGTTGCTGTCATGCCACCGCACTCTACCAAGGGTGACATAGTGAGACTCTGTCTCAAAAAAAAAAAATTGACTGTAATTCTTTCAAATATCTATTTTTATGACCTTCCACTTCCAAGTCAGTTAGTTAATATAGGATAATGTAAATAAAAGTTAGAAGATACTACTTATAAGAACCCTGAGTGACATTGCAAGGAGGGAAGCTTGACCTGGACAGAGGTCTAGCAGTTCACTGGGTAAGAGTTGCTCAAGACAACTCCAAGCCCCTCAAAGGGGAGTAAATAATCTACCTGGAAATCTTATGGATAACTATGCCCACAATCCCCATGACTCAGAATGGAAGAGCGCTGACAAACACAGTGATGTCACCACTTCCTGCCTCAGGAAGCCTCCTGGAGGGGAGGGGAGGCCTGTGGCAGGTAAAGATCAAAGGCTTGGGAACACCATTCTCCTTCCCTTTATTCTTGCCTCCTTCTTTAGGTGTAATCGCCAGGCAGGTACTTGTCATTCTGTTCCTACAGTGGCCTGTCTTATTTGGCTTGGATGAAGTTTTTTCAGGTCAGTAGACAAAGCACTTCCTTGAGGTCCTCCTGAACTCTGGGGTCTGTTCATGTACATGGCAGCTCTGATCCTCCACTATTCCCCAAGAACAGTCAGGATCTGCTCTTCTCTCTCCAGGCAGACTAGTCCACTCACCCTCACCTTATCAGGGCTCACCTGTGACTCTCCCAGGCCAGGGCTGGGCGCTCCCTGGAACAGATGACGACCCTAAAAGGAACCTGGGAAACCTTCCAGATCAGCAGTTCTCAACCTGTGGGTCGCGGCCCTTTTGTAACGATGAAATACATCACAGCATTAGGAAGGCTGAGAACCACTGTTCTAGATGAACAGAAAGTTGCCTGCATATCCAATTTCCTTAAATTCCTCAATTCTGATGGACTGCCCTGTACTTAACAGCGAGTCGCCTCACTCTTGAAACGGGTGTGCTATCGTGGATGGTCAAGGAGTTCAAATCAAAACACCCAGCTCTGTCTCTTACTAGCTATGTTGTCCAAAGGAAAAACAAGTCACTTCACCTTCCTGAGCATTCTTTTCCTCATCTTAAAATCTGTTAAATAATAAGCATATTATAGGATTATAGTCAGGTAGCTAATGTGTGTTAAAGTGCCTAGACGTACCCTGACGAATAATATGTCAGTCACATCAGAAAAACTGTCTTGTTTTCAATACACAGAGTGGGGCTGTGACCACCGAATTTGCAAGATTACATCTCATCACCTGACTTCTGACCCCACTGCTTTCAAAAACAGCCCCTTTCTGTTGGTTACAGCAATTCTTACTTTTCTTGGTCACTGTACAGGGTGTTATCCTTGATTCATTATTGCCTGTGGTCACCACTTCCTGCCTCAGGAAGTCTCCTGAAGGGGAGAGGAGGCTTGTGGCAGGTAAAGATCAAAGGCTTGGGAACATCATTCTCCTTTGAGATGGTATGATGGCTACATCTTATGAAGTACTTACATAGTTATGGAAAACAAACTTGATTTTTTCCCAAAAAGACAGAATCTATCTCCTTTTTGCAACCCTCAGTCCAGGAAGGCCTGGTCCATCTCTTTGTTGGGTCGGCTCTTCTGAGGGGCTGACCCATGTGTATGTATCTACTTGGGAAATAAGTCTCTTGCCAAGGTCCAGCTGCCACTGGGCCAGGGTCAGACTATTAATACTGGCCACGTGCAAAACTTAGCTCCAGAACAATGGAGGAAGCTTGCTTTACATCCATGGAAGTAACCATGCCATCCAGGGTTTTTTTTTTGTTTTGTTTTGTTTTGTTTTTTAATGATAGAGAGTACACTGCTCTAACAAGGAAGAGTCCACATGAAGTTTTTTTCCCTAAAAATAATGAACAGTCCACAGTCTCCTCTAAAAATAAATTTAGGACTTAAATACATAAAAGAAGAAAAGTCTGCTTGTAGCTTATTAGTTCTTTAAATTAAACATTTAGTGTAGGGGAGGATGGGCAGAGGGAAGGTGATTGGTGGGATTACACCTGCGGTGCATCTTACAAGGGTATATGTGAAACTGAGTAAATGTAGAATACAATTGTCTTAACACAATAAATAAGAAAATGCCAGGAAGGCTATATTAACCAGTGTGATGAAAATGTGTCAAACTGTTTATAAAACCAATGTATGGTGCCCCATGATCGCATTAATGTACACAGCTATGATTTAATGTTAATAAAAAGAAACATTTAGTGTAATAATTGCTAGGATAGGATTTGAGCCCAACATTTTACAATTTGTTTTCTGTTTGTCTCCACTGTTTTTTTGTATTTTTCTTCCTACTTTTCTTTCCTTTTTGAGTATTGGGATTTTTTTTTTTAGAATTATTATATTTTAATTGATTATTGGCTTTTGGCTCTATCTCTTTGTGGATTTTGTTTTGTTTTGTTTGAGTCTCCCAGGCTAGAGTGTCATGGCATCAGCCCAGCTCACAGCAACCTCAAACTCCTGGGTTCAAGTGATCCTCCTGCATCAGCCTCCCAAGTAGCTGAGGCTACAGGCCCCTGCCATGATGACCAGGTAATTTTTCTATTTTTTGTAGAGACAGGCCTTGCTCTTGCTCAGGTTGGTCTTGAACTCCTGACCTCAAGCAATCCTTCCACTTCCGCCTCCCAGAGTGCTGGGATTACAGGCATAAGCCTCCTTGCACAGCGTCTTTGTGTTGTTGTACTCTCAGGATTACAATGTACAGTAGAACCTCTATAGTTGACCACCTCTGTCCATGGACCACCTTCTGAAGTTGACCTGATTTTCATAGACCAGACATGTGCATGTATGTATCAGCTCAGGAGGCCTACTTCCTTGCTTTGGCTACCTCCATATGTTGGCCAGTTTGTTACAGTCTCTTGGGTAGTCAACTTACAGAGGTTCTACTTGAACGTCTTTAACTTTCCACAGTCTGGAGTAAATATTGTACTACTTAATGTAAAATGTGGAAACCTTGAAACCATACCAGTCTACTTACCATCTCCCTGCTTTTTGCTGTGGTTGTCAAATGTTAGAAACCCCACAGACAGTGTTACCATTTTTGTTTTTGAAACTCATAAAACTTAAAGAAAGTAGCAGGAGAAAATAACCATTTGTAAAATCGTTGTAATTTTCTTGGCCTGGCATGGTATATCACGCCTGTAATCCTAGTTTGAGGTTGCTGAGAGCTGTGCTAACAACACAGCACTCAACCCCAGGTTGAGGAAGAAAAAAGTTCTAATTTTCTTAAAGGAAAATATTTTTAGTAAAATATCTAGAAGATCTAAGTACTTTATATCTAACATATCACAGTATTTGGTTCCTTCTAATTACCTCCAAGTAACTGGCTTTCCTTTTATTATTTTTAATTTTTAGTCATTTAGACCTAGCTTATCTGATGCCATTCCAGGATTACAAGCCATTTTAAAAAGAAAAACAAAACTAAAACAAATCTGTTCATTTGCTTCGCTTTTGGTCAAAACATTAGCATTGCCAATAATTCCCTAAGAATCACATTGTCAAGGCAGGAAATTAACACATCTTTCAACACAGAAATACCTCCCATTCTGATAGGTAAGCCTCAAGGGGGAAAATCTTTGAAGTTCTATTGGCCTTTTCAATGTTATAATAATCTGCTCACTTGGTGGATATTTTTATGGCAACCAAGACAACATTCAAGACTTCTGGAATATATTTCCAACGATGCTACAATTAGAAAAATACCCAATTAAAACTTCTACTTAGGTTTGTGTAAAACTAAGAAACATTCTGTGGAAACAGGTTGGGGAAATAACTATCTTTGCAAGCCCATATTCCAGTGCTGACACATGGAATTAATACTGCAATCTTAGAAAATTTTTTGTTCTTCACCACTTCTTATAAGCCCGGTGTAAGGTGAACCAGGGAAAGAAGCTTTGACTCTCCCTCTGGCTTGATGGCCTGTGTTTTTACAGCTCCATAACTCACCTGCAGTAGTGTCAATGTACTGCGTTGCTCTGGAACCCAAGAGCAACTAAAATTCAAAGAGGAATCAGAAACATTTTCAACAAAACTTGTATTTACAAAGATTTTTGCGTTTGGGAGAAAATGATTAAGGTAGTTTTAGGTTTTTTCTTTCTTGCTTTGTATTTTGTCATTTTTAAGAGTGGGGAGAGAAATAAAAACCCTTTCTCTACAGAAATAAAAACGTTCTAATCTGCTGGCAAAAAAATGCACATGGCTCTGAGCGTTTGTCATCTTCAAAGCAGTATTCTGCTGGGCATGGTGCCTCATGCCTGTAATCCCCGCTACTTGGTAGCCTGAGGCATGAGGATCTCTTGAGGCCAAGAGTTCAAGACCTGCTTGTGCAACACAGCGAGACCCCTATGTCTAAAACAACAAGTTAGCTGAACTTGCTGGTATGCACCTGTACTCCCAGCTACTTGGGAGCCTCAGGCAGGAGGACCTCACGAGCCCAGGATTTCAAGGCTTCAGTGAGATACGATCACCCAACTGCACTCCAGACTGGACAACACAGCAAGACCCTGTCTCTAAAAAATACATAAATAATAATTTTAAAAGAAAGAGGGCAGGCACAGTGGATCACTCTTGTATTTCTATTACTCTGGGAGGCCAAGGTGGGTAGAGCCCTTGAGCTCATGAGTTGAGACCAGCCTGAGCAAGAGTAACCCCATCTTTACTAAAAATAGAAAAACTAGCCAGGTGTTTGTGGTAGGCATGTGTAGTCCCAACTACTTGGGAGACGGAGGCAAGAGGATTGCTTGAGCCCAGGAGTTGGAAGTTGCTGTGAGCTGTGATGCCATAGTGCTCTACTCAGGGTGACAGAGTAAGACTATCTCAGAAAAAAAAAAGAAAGAAAGAAAGGAGATAAAAGTATCCCAAGGTTAGGACAAGATGGCTTTCTTTACTCCTTTATAGCCTTACAAAATAAAGCAAAGACAAATAAAATATTTCCCCCCCCCAAAATTTATAATATTACTTACTATAATTTCATTTTTGTGAAAGTGATAGATTTTAAGGATCAAACCGTGTTTTTTTAACAAAAGGTAATTTTTTTTCAATACAATTGAGCGTGCTTTTCTTTTTTTTTTTTTGTAGAGACAGAGTCTCACTTTATCGCCCTAGGGAGAGTACCAGGGTGTCACACAGCTCACAGCAACCTCCAAATCCTTGGGCTTAGGGGATTCTCTCAACTCAGTCTCCCAAGTAGCTGGGACTACAGGCGCCCACCACAACGCCCGGCTATTTTTTTTGTTGTTGTTGCAGTTTGGCCGGGGCTGGGTTTGAACCCTGGGACGTTCAAACTGGGACTACAGGCGCCCACCACAACGCCCGGCTATTTTTTTTGTTGTTGTTGCAGTTTGGCCAGGGCTGGGTTTGAACCCTCCACCCTCGGCATATGGGGCCGGCACCCTACCTGCTGAGCCACCGGTGCCGCCCCAAGCGTGCTTTTCTTTAAAAGCAAAGTTTCATATCCCTCTGGCCACACAGAAAATTAGTAGTGCTTATTGTCTGTGTTCATTTAGTGCTTTCATGTCAAGGTCTCCTCAGGCAGACATAGGGACAAGATACTAATTCAATTCATAATGGGACAGTGCTAATTAATTATTGAATATTTTCAAAGAGTTGGTACTTCTCAAATAAAATTTCCTACATAAATACAAAGTATTTGATTATCTTCGCTCATTTTAGGGTCAAAGTGGAAAATAATATCGCTTTAGGATTTTTTTTAAATCTTTTCTTTTTTTTTTTGACACAGAGTCTCATGTCACCCTTGGTAGAGTGCCAAGGTGTCATAGCTCACAGCAACCTCAAATTCCTGGGCTTAAGTGATACCCTTATCTCAGCCTCCCAAGTAACTGGGACCACAGGCACCTGCCACAACTCGCAGCTATTTTTTTTTAAAGATGGGGTCTCGCTGTTGCTCAAGTTGGTCTTGAACTCCTGAGTTCAAGCAATCCACCCACCTCAGGCTCCCAGAAGGGTAGGATTACAGGCATGAGCCACCATGCCTAGTCTAAAAATCTTGATTCCTTTCAAGCTTAAGAGAAATTGATGGGGGGCGGTGCCTGTGGCTCAAAGGGGTAGGGTGCTGGCCCCATATGCCAGAGGTGGTGAGTTCAAACCCAGCCCCAGCCAAAAACTGCAAAAAAAAAAAAAAAAGAGAGAGAAATTGATGTACTTAGCAAGGTATGTCTATTTAAGCCCAAAAGATTTCAAAGTGGCCTTGAATCTTATTACATAGATCATAGTGTATCCATTTTTCAGCAGACCAGTATTGTCAAAAACATTTTGCAATTTATTGTATTCAAACTTTAAAATGATCTTATACCAATATTGATATCAAAGCATTTCCTGCTAATGGAAAAAAAAGTATCCAATGTACTCAGCCCTACTATGAAGCTAAATTATAGCTTTCACATGAAGACTATAACACAACTATAGCACAAGACTACGGGGAAAGGGCCAAGGAAGGGGAAGGGAGGGGGGAGGTTTTGGTAGAGGGAGGGTAATGGGTGGGGCCACATCTATGGTGCATCTTAGAATGGGTACAGGCGATTGCACTAATGTACACAGCTATGATTTAACAATTAAAATAAAAACATTTCCTGCTGTAACACAGAACAATAATTTTTCAATCGCTTCAGTTGAGAATTCATGACAAGGGTTTGTATTTTTTCACTCAGATTTAGATCACCCTAATTTTCTTAGTCTTACATACTTAAGATTATCTCTAAGTATTTTTACAGATTCCTTTATTTAGTCAACATACACTTATTGAACATTTACTATGTGCCAGGCCTAGTGTGGAAAATTCAGAAACACAGAGAAAAACGATTCTTCCCTGTGCCTTTTTTCCAAAGTAACATCATCTTGCTCATTTCTGTGCTGTATAAACCACAGACCCCAATATTAGAGCCTTGGTGAGGATTGCTTTTAATCACTGCATGTAACAAAGAAGCTCCAAATATTATTATACCTAACTCCTTCCAAACCTACCCTTCTTTGGTTTTCTTTTATACTGCATGTGGGCCTTCCTGTTAGAAACTGAGCCTGCTCTCATACAACCTCTGGGGATGAAGGTGGAGGAGGTACAAAGTTACCAATTACGCAGTAGGTTCCCAGAGCACCCTGAGGTACACATTCAACTCTTTTTTTTTTTTGAGACAGATTCTTACTATGTCACCCTCGGTAGAGTGCCATGGTGTCACAGCTTGCAGCCACCTCAAACTCTTAGGCTTAAGTGATTGTCTTGCCTTAACCTCCCAAGTAGCTGAGACTACAGGCACCTGCCACAACGCCCAGCTATTTTTTGTTGCAGTTGTCATTGTTGTTTATCAGGCCCGGCAGGTTCGAATCCGCCAGCCTCAGTGTATGTGGCTGGCACCGTAACCACTGGGCTACGAGTGCCGAGTCATAGTCAACTCTTTCTTATGAGCTCTTCTTCCTCCTTCCCCTCCTCTTCCTCCAGCTTCTGTTTATTACTTTTATCAAAATTACACATGCCTCTTGTTTTAAAAGTTAAAAGCTCATCTACAGAGAACTCAGATTAATCGACAGAAAAATAGCAAACAGTCCCATCTACCTCTGGGCAAGAGATAGCAACAGAACGTTGTCTGATGAAGACAGACGAATGGCTAACAAACATTTGAAAAAATGCTTATCGTCCCTCATCATCAGAGAAATGCAAATCTAAACCACCCTGAGATGTCACCTAACCCCAGTCAGAATAGCCCACATCGCAAAGTCTCAAAGCTGCAGATGCTGGCGTGGATGTGCAGAGAAGGGAACACTTTTACACTGCTGGTGGGACTGCAAACTAGTACAACCTTTTTGAAGAAGGATGTATGGCGAATCCTCAAAGAACTCAAATTAGACCTCCCATTTGATCCTGCAATCCCATTACTAGGCATCTACCCTGAAGGAAAAAAAAAATCATTTTATCCTAAGGACAGTTTGCACTAGACTGTTTATCGCAGCTCAATTTACAATCAACAAAATGTGGAAACAGCCTAAATGCTCACCAACCCTGGAATGGATTTACAAGCTATGGTATACGTATACCATGGAATACTATTTAGCCACTAAAAAAGATGAAGACATTACATCTTTTTTATTAACCTGGATGGAGGTGGAACACATTCTTCTTAGTAAAGCATCACAAGAACAGAGAAGCAAGAATCCAATGTACTCAATTCTGATATGAAGGCCATAGATGAGCTAATACAAGGTGGGGGGCAGGGGACTGAGGGATGAGGGGAAGGACGGAGGCAGGGGATGGAGGACTGCAGTGTATGACACACCTCTTAGGGGAGGGACACAAGTAAAAAAGGGACTTTACCTAACAACTGCAATCAGTGTAACCTAATTCTTTGTACCCTCAATGAATCCCAAACCAAAAAAAAATAAAGTAAAATAAAAGCTAAATACTCTTCTATGACTGAAGAAAAAATCAATCATCCCACTTTCCCTCCACCATTACCCCATCCCTAGAGACACTCTAGGGACAAACATGGACAATCCAAAAAAATTGTCCATGAGCAACTACGTCAGCCCATCCTCAGCATTGACCTCCGCGTTTCTATACTACAGACTTGAGTTGCCATCTCTTCAGCTTTCCTGTTGATGAGTTATCTATCGGATTCTTATTGTGGACTGTGAGGATTTAGCGCCCTTCCCTACTTCCCTTCCTTCCCACACACGCACAGGTATCATTCTCATTTCCGTTTTAGAGTTATGTGGCCGCTTAAGGTGTTATCACTAAGTTATGATGAGCATGTACTCCTTATTTGGAAGTGAACCATAAAATAAACATAATTGATTTTCCTTTCCTGTACAACTTTTTGTTTTACCTGGAATTATTAATTTTGTGTGTGCATAATTTTTCATTTGTTTAGTTTTCTAGTCACAGGTCTCTAATTAAACCCTCAAATCTTCACCAGTTGTGTAAATCAGAGGTCAGCAAAGGTTTTCTGTAAAACAAATTATATGAGGATTTGTGGCCACACAGGTTTCTGCTACATGTCAATTTTTATTTTTTCTGAACTTTAAAAAAATTTGAAGCCCTTGGTAGCTTCTAGGCAGGACAAAAATCAAGGATTTTTGTGTTGGATTTGAACTTCGTGCTATAGTTTGCCAATCTCTTGTCTAAATCTTCCTAGGAGATATTCAGATGCATCAGATAGTCTATCAGTTTTATCCCCTTGGAGAAGATTCTCTTGGAATTTGTAGGCTGCCATGCCTAGTAGACAGCTGTCATCCTTTGACCTCCCCTCCTCATTATCCTCAGGACTCCCCTCACTTACCATCTGCACAGAATCCCAGAATCCCAGGACACTGTATGTTTCTCTTCCCTTGGTTTACTTTCTCATTTTAGTGAAATACAGACATCAGTAGCTTTCTGAGAGGTAAAAAAGTAAATTTTTTGAGATCAAAAAAATTATCAGGTCAGCGCAGTGGCTCATGCCTAGAATCCTATCACTTTGGAAGGTATGAGGATCACTTGAGGCCAGGAGCTGAAAACCAGCCTGACCGACATAACAGCACCCCATCTCTACCAAAAAAAAAAAAAAAAACAACTCCAAAATACCCAGATACGGTAGTATGTACCAACAGTGTCAGCTATTTGGGAAGCTGAGGCACAAGGATCACTTGAGCCTAAGAATTTGAGGTTGCAGTGAGCTATGATAAGCTACTGCATTCTGGTCCGAGTGATAGAGCAAGATTCCATCTCAAAAAAGGGGGGGAGGGGCTCATTCTATCCTCACATTTGATTGATGGTACAATTGCATGTAAAATTCTACATTAGGGTGATGCTGGCTGCTCAGAGGAGTAGGACACTGGCCTACTGTGCTGTGCTGACCTGATAATTTTTTTGATCTCAGAAAATTTACTTTTCTACCTCTCAGAAAGCTACTGATGTCTGTATTTCACTATACCAGAGGTGGTGGGTTCAAACCCAGCCCTGGCCAAAAACTGCAAAAATAAATAAATGAATAAATAAAATAAAATTCTACATTAAAAATCATTTTTCTGGACCAGGCATGGTGGCTCACACCAGTAATCCTAGCACTCTGGGCAGCCAACCAAGAAGGAACGCTTGAGTGCAGGACTTTGAGACCAGCCTGAGCAAGATTGAGACCTCATTCATCTCTACTAAAAATAGAAAAACTAGCCAGGTATTGTGGTGGGCACCTGTGTTTGGTCCCAGCTACCCAGGAGACAGAAGCAGGAGGATTGCTTGAACCCAGGAGTTTGATGTTGCTGTGAGCTAGGCTGACGCCACAGTACTCTAGCATGGACAATATAGGGAGACTCTCTCTCAATAAATAAATAAATAAAAATCATTTTTCTTTCTTTATGGGATGGTTACAATTTTTTTATTTTGCCAAGGAAGTATGAAAAATTCATCAATACCAAAAATGGCAACCCAAATATGATCTACTATCCCCATCTCTTACAAAACAAGGGTATTTTTAAGAGGTAATTTTTTTTTTTTTTTTTAGACAGAGCCTCAAGCTGTTGCCCTGGGTAGAGTGCTGTAGCATCACAGCTCACAGCAATCTCCAACTCCTGGGCACAAGCAATTCTCCTGCCTCTGCCTCCCAAGTAGCTGGGACTACAGGTGCCAGCCACAACGCCCGGCTATTTTTTTTGGTTGCAGCTGTCATTATTGTTTGGCAGGCCCAAGCTGGATTTGAACTTTCTGGGTCAGGTGTATGTGGCTGACACCTTAGTCACTTGAACCACAGGTGCTAAGCCAAAACAAGGGTATTTTTAACACAAAAAAAAAGAGAGAGAGAGAGAGAGTCAAAAGACATTCTCAGAATGAAGGAAAGTTCTGTACTTAAATAATTTCTTTTTCACTTTCAATAATGAGGTTTATAGCTGGGTGTTGTGGCGGGCGCCTGTAGTCTCAGGTATTTGGGAGGCTGAGGCAAGAGAATTGCTTAAGCCCAAAAGTTTGAGGTTGCTGTGAGCTGTGACAGCACAGCACTCTACCAAGGGAGACAAGTGAGAGTCTGTCTTAAAAAATAATGATAATAACAATAATAATGATGATGATGATGATGAGGTTTATTCCAAATGACAAATCAGAAAATTGGTAATACATATGGCATATCCCAGATCACAAACCCTCCATCTATTTCCCATTTTCTTTTTTTTTTAATTTCATAATATTATAGGGGTACAAACATTTTGGTTACAGAAGTGCTTCTTTACAGTTTGAGTGAAACTTCTAAGTATGCCCATGGCCCATCCCCCACCACCTGCCGGTTTCCACTGAGCTTTACTTCCACGGGTGCCCAGGAGTACTGAAGGACTGGTTTCGGTTCGGTGGTGAGTACATGTGGTGTTTGCTTTTCCATTCTTGCAATGCTATACTTAGAAAAATGGTCTCCAGTTCCACCCAGGTTGCTACAAAAGGTGCTAGTTCGCCTTTTATGGCTGTGTAGTACTCCATGCTATACAGACACCACATTTGATTAATCCTATTGTGTATTGACAGGCACTTGGGTTGATTCCACATCTTTGTAAGTGTGAATTGTGCTGAAACAAACATTCAAGTGCATGTGTCTTTTCTAAAAAGTGACTTTCTTTCCTGTGGGTAAATCCCCAGTAGTGGAACTGCTGGATCAAATGACAGGTCTATGTTTAGTTCTTTGAGGGATCTCCATAATACTTTCTAAAGAGAGTGTACTAGTTTGCAGTCCCATCAGCAGTGCACAAGTGCTTCTTTTGCTCCACATTCACACCAGCATCTGTTGTTTTGGGACTTTTTAATGAACACCATTCTGGCTGGAGTTAGGTGACCTCAAGAGACTTTGAGCATCTTTTCATATGTTTATTGGCCATTAGTCTATCTTCTTTTGAAAGGCCTCTGTTCAGGCTGGGCACAGTGACTCATACCTGTAACCCTAGTACTCTGAGAGGCTGAGGCAAGTGGATCATTTGAGCTCAGTAGTTCAAGACCAGCCTGAACCCCATCTCTACTCAAAATAGAAAAACTAGCTGGGTGTCATGGCAGGCTCCTTTAGTCCCAGCTATTGGGGAGGCTAAAACAAGAGGATTGCTAGAGCACAGAAGTTTGATGTTGCTGTGAGCTATGTCTCCAAAAAAAAAAAGCTTCTGTTCATGTCTCTTGCCCATTTTTTATAGGGTTGTTTGATTTTTGTTGTTAATTTGTTTGAATTATTTATAAATTCTGGTTATCAGCCAGTTATTGGATGCGTAGCATGCAAATATTTTCTCCCATTGTGTGGGCTATTTACTCTATTGATTGTGCCCTTGGCTGTGCAGAAATTTTTTATCAGGTCCCATTTGTTTGCTGTGATTGCTCTTGGGGTCTTCTTCACAAATTCTTTGCCTATGCTGATCTCTGTAGGAGTTTTCCAACATTTTCTTCTAGAATTCTATGGTTTCACATCTGAGGTGTAAGTCTGTTATCCACTGTGAGCTGATTTTTTGTGAGTGGTGAGAGGTGCGGGTCCTGTTTCAGTCTTCTGCATATAGCTATAATATAATATAATATAGCATATAATTTTCCCAGCATCATTTATTGATAGGGATTTTTTTTCCCAGTGAATGTCTTTGCTTTGTGAAAGATCAGATGGCAATATGAAGATGGTCTCACATCTGAGTTCTCTGTTCTGATCCATAGCTCTGTGCCTCCGTTTTTGTGCAGTATTATGGTATTTTGGTCACTAGAGCCTTGTAGTAGAGCTTGAAGTCTGGGAAAGTGATGCCTCCTGTCTGGTTCTTACTGCATAAAGTTGCATTTGCTATTAGGGGTCTTTTCTGTAAAAATTATTTTTCTTTACAATTCTAAAGGCATTTCTCTACCTTCTTTTATATTCCAAAGTCATTGATGAAAAGTCTGAGACAATTCAACCCCTTTTATGTGTGACTTTCTCCCTGGGAGTTGTAGGAACATCTTTTTGGTCCCAGAGTTTGAAATTTCACACTAATGTGGATCTATTTTACACTGGTGTGTAGGAAATTCAAAGAGCCATTCAATCTTGAAGTGCATGTCCTTTAGTTTTAAGGCATTTTCTTACTCTGGATTCCTGCATTTTTACTATCATATTTTCAATTTTAATTTTTTGTCTTCTGTATGTTCTTTAGAACACCCTGTTTGTTTGATAATTATAATATCTTTCTTACGTCTCTGAGTCTATTAATAACAGCATTTTCCTTTCTAATATTTTGCCCAATTTACACAGGCTTTTTCCTCTAAATTACTATCCTCTGTCTTATCTCTGTCTTTCATATTAGACAATTACCTGAGATTCAAGTATTTCTTGGGTGTCTGTTAATATTTCATAGTGAGGAACCAGGCCAGGCATGGTCACTTACACCTGTAATCCTAGGACTCTGGGAGGCTGAGGCAGGAGGATTTCTTTTCTTTTTTTTTTTTTTGTAGAGACAGAGTCTCACTGTACCGCCCTCGGGTAGAGTGCTGTGGCGTCACACGGCTCACAGCAACCTCTAACTCTTGGGCTTACGCGATTCTCTTGCCTCAGTCTCCTGAGCAGCTGGGACTACAGGCACCCGCCACAACGCCCGGCTATTTTTTTTGTTGCAGTTTGGCCGGGGCTGGGTTAGAACCCGCCACCCTCGGCATATGGGGCCGGCGCCCTACTCACTGAGCCACAGGGCACCGCCCGGCAGGAGGATTTCTTGAGCTCAGAAGTTGGAGACCAGCCTGAGCAAGAGGGAAACCCTGTCTATATAAAAAATAGAAAAAGCTAGCCAAGCGTGGAGGAGCATGCTTGTAGTCCCAGCTACTCAGGACTGAGACAGGATTGCTTCAGTTTTTAAACCTAGGAGTTCAAGGTTGCAGTGGGCTATGATGATACCTGGGTGACAGGGTGAGACTCTGTCTCAAAATAAATATATACATTAAATAGAGTTGACTGAAAGTTCTAAGCAGCCATGTGAATCTAGTTATCTGTGAGTTTCTCTTTGAGTGATCCGACTAGGACATTTTATTAGGAAACATGGGTTTTTTCTGTATATTTAGATTTTTTTCCTTAAATAAATAAATATGCTTAGTAGTGAGGAACCAAAGTATTGATAGGAAGTTCTGGGCATGTGTGCCAATGTAGACATGTGTGGGTTTCTCTGTGATCAATCTGACTCAGTTATTTTATTGGGAAAACTTGGGATTTTTCTGTCTACTTAGATTTTTCCCTTGGACTGGTCCATTACAAAAACTTTTCCAGCTACCTGCCTAGAGGATAAAGTGACTCCAGCATTCTGGGAAACAAGAATAAAAGAGAAATGAATTTCAGCATCCAACAGGCACATATTCATTTAATCCTTCTATTTTCCGTTTGCCATTCCTGTCCTCAACTAGGCTTGTTTTCTTCTAAAGATGATATCTTTGCCTTGTCCAGTAAATAGGCCTGTCAACACCCACTCTTCTGCTGGGCTGGGAACCAGCTGATTATCCCCTGTACACAGTGTATTTATGTTAGTGTGGGACAGGGTGGGGAACTGAGAAATTAACAGTTTATAGACAAACTTCACAAGCTTTTGTAGTGGGAAGTTGTATAATCTTCTAGAGAGCTTTAGCAGATCCTTATTTGGCCATATGGCCCTTTTTCTGCACCTCATGGGAAGAATATTCCAAGGAGTTCATTTGGGGTAAATATCACAAAGCCGGGAAAAGGTGAAGATCTTCTGAAACTTCAAACAGGAAGAGGCCCCACCATTTTGCTGCACGGCATGTCTCTGGAGGTTTCTGAAATAGTTCTCAGCATCTGTCAAGAGGGCATTCAATTTTGTCCTGAGTAAGATTTTGCTGCCTGGGACAAAGCAATGTGGAGGCTGGTTGCTTCAGCAAGGAAGCCGTTGAATAATTCTGAAGGTGGGGAAGTCTGAGGTCAGGGCCCTGGCAGATTTGGTGTCTGGTGAGGGCTTGCCTTCTGGTTCACAGCTGGTACCTTCTCACTATGTACCCTTACGTGATAAAGGGGAGAGTCTTGTTTTAGTTCCATTTTCAGAGGTCCTGATGTCACAAATTCCCAAGATTTTTAGGGACTTAAGGTGTTTGAAGTCGCTTCTGCTCAACTTTATTGTCACTTAAATGGAGCTATTTCTCTCTAGCTCCCACACCTTTCTTGAAGTTTCTCCTTTCCTGTTCCCCCCTTAGGGTTTATGATGTGAGTGAAAAAGGCCCTCTATTTCAATGGAATTTTAGGAAACTGTTAAATTAGATGTGTACAATCTACCATCTTCACCTAGAAGTCTGTATGAGTTTCTTAGTTTACTATTCAACATCTATATATTTTTGGCTGGGGATTGTGAGAAGATTGCTTGAGACCAGGAGTCCAAGAACAGCCTCCACAAAAAAAAAAAAAGAAGGAAAGAAAGAAAGAATTATATATATATTCTTACTGTTTCTTTGTAAACAAGCGATACCAATTAGAAAAAAAATTGAGCAATGCACTAGGATCTAATGGGCCAGATGCAATCGCATGGTTTGAGGTATGTGTATATAGTCATTCATGTCTTTGGGTGCCATATAGCATTAAAGATTTTACTTTTGTATTTAAGAATATTACCATTTCTCAAGGAGGTACCTGTGGCTCAGTGAGTAGGGTGCTGGCCCCATATACCGAGGGTGGCAGGTTCGAACCCAGCCCCAGCCAAACTGCAACAACAACAACAAAATAGCTGGGCATTGTGGTGGGTGCCTGTAGTCCCAGCTACTCAGGAGGCTGAGGCAAGAGAATCGCCTAAGCCGAAGAGCTGGCGGTTGCTGTGAGCTGTGACGCCACAGCACTCTACCAAGGGTGACAAAGTGAGACTCTGTCTCAAAAAAAATAAAAAAGAATATTACCGGGCGGCGCCTGTGGCTCAGTCGGTGGGGCGCCGGCCCCATATACCAAGGTTGGTGGGTTCAAACCCGGCCCTGGCCAAACTGCAACCAAAAAATAGCTGGGCGTTGTGGCGGGCGCCTGTAGTGCCGGGAGGCTGAGGCAAGAGAATCGCTTAAGCCCAGGAGTTGAAGGTTGCTGTGAGCTGTGTGACGCCACGGCACTCTACCGAGGGTCATAAAGTGAGACTCTGTCTCTACAAAAAAAAAAAAAAAAAAAAGAATATTACCATTTCTATAACCTCAAATATTTTCATGGGGTGACATGCACTGAGAAGGATAAAATAAAGATTACTGATTTACAAATAAAAATGAAGCTTCTGGGTGGCGCCTGTGGCTCAGTCAGTAGGGCGCCGGCCCCATATACTGAGGGTGGCGGGTTCAAACCCGGCCCCAGCCAAACTGCAACCAAAAAATAGCCGGGCGTTGTGGCGGGCACCTGTAGTCCCACAATCCCCAGCTACTCGGGAGGCTGAGGCAAGAGAATGGCTTAAGCCCAGGAGTTGGAGGTTGCTGTGAGCTGTGTGAGGCCACAGCACTCTACCGAGGGCCATAAAGTGAGACTCTGTCTCTACAAAAAAAATGAAGCTTCTGGGGCAGCGCCCATAACTCAGTGGGTAAGACACCAGCCACATACACCCAGGCTGGCAGGTTCAAACACAGCCCAGGACAGCTAAACAACGACAACAACAACAAAAAAATAGCCAGGCATTGTGGCGGGTGCCTGTAACAGGTCCCAGTTACTTGGGAGGCTGAGGCAAGAGAATTGCTTAAGCCCAAGAATTTGAAGTTGCTGTGAGCTGTGACACCATGGCACTCTACCCAGGGCAACAGCTTGAGACTCTGTCTCAAAAAAAAAAAAAAAAAAAAATGAAACTTCTGAGTTTTCATTTAACAAACTTTTCCAAGCACACACAGCTTTAATGTGATTTATTTTACTTTTCTTTTTTCTTAATAGTCACTGTTAAAATAGTTATCAAATAATTTTCAGGGGCTGAGTGCAGTGGCTCACTCCTATAATCCGAGCACTCTTAGAAGCCAAGGCATGTGGATTGCTTGAGTTCAGGAGTTTGAGACCAGCCTGACCAAGATCAAAACCCCATCTCTACCAAAAAGAAAAACTAGCCGGGTGTTGTAGTGGGTGTCTGTAGTCCAGCTACTCAGGAAACAGAGACAAGAGGATCATTGGAACCCAGGAGATTGAAGTTACTGTGAGTTATAACCTCACAGTAACAGCGTGTGAGACTCTGTCTCAGAAAAACAGTAATAATAATTGTCAGGTTTTGTCACCTGGAACTTTTGGTATGAGTAATTTAGAAAAAGAAATCTCCCATTGATGAATTTCACACGGCAGTGAAGAGTATAACTAAAGATGGAATTTGGTTAACTTCAAAGTAGAGACTAGATTTATTAAGGGGGAATAAAGCCCTTCTTTGTTACATTGCAGCCCACGAATTAATCTAAAAAGGTCTGGTGGGCTTAGCTGCAGATAGGAGAAGGAATTTAGCTAGATTTTGAAAAACATTTTTATGTAGGCAGGCCAGGTCATGCTTATCTAAAAATTCTCCACACGTCCACCAACCCAGGAATGGATTAACAAGCTGTGGTATATGTATACCATGGAATACTATTCAGCCATTAAAAAAAATGGAGACTTTACATCCTTCGTATTAACCTGGATGGACGTGGAAGACATTATTCTTAGTAAAGCATCACAAGAATGGAGAAGCATGAATCCTATGTACTCAATTTTGATATGAGGACAATTAATGACAATTATGGTTATGGGGGGGGACAGAAAGAGGGAAGGAGGGAGGTGGGTGGGGCCTTGGTGTGTGTTACACTTTATGGGGGCAAGACATGATTGCAAGAGGGACTTTACCTAACAATTGCAATCAGTGTAACCTGGCTTATTGTACCCTCAATGAATCCCCAACAATAAAAAAAAAAAAAAAAAAAATTCTCCACACGTTTGCCATGAAGTGATGCATTTAAGGTAAAGTGCAATGTAAGAATGAAATGACAAAATGAAGATAACTTGGCAACAGACAAAAGAAAATAAAAGTTAACTGAAGGGTGGCACCTGTGGCTCAAGGAGTAGGGCACCAGCCCCATATACCAGATGTGGTGGGTTCAAACCCAACCCCAGGCAAAAACTGCAAAAAATAAAAAAAAATAAAAGTTAACTGAAGATAGTTAAACTCAGAGCAAACCAGGTACAGTGGTGCATGCCTATAGGCCCTGCTACTTGGGAGGCTGAGGTGGGATGATCACTTGAGCCCAGGAGTTCAAGACCACCTTGGGCAACATAGCAAGACCCCATCACTAAAAGAAAAAAAAAAAAAACTCAGAACATCGCTTATTTGAAATCAAGCCACATGATTGCATTCTGTCCAATTGGAACCTGGTATGTTGTTCAATTTTTGTCTAATTGCTGTAGCTTATTTACAAAGAAACAGAATATGTCTGAACACAGATATTTGTTTCATAAACATAACAATGATCAACAGTTAAATTACTTACTGCTTTGAAAAGTATGTTAGGCATAGCTATCTTTTGAAAATTGTTTTCTCTTGGAAACTTACTAATATTGATTAAAAATATGGGCCAGGCACCATGGCTCATGCCTGTAATCCCAGTACTCTGGGAAGCTAAGGTGGGTGGATTGCTGGAGCTCAGGAGGTTGAGATCAGCCTGACCAAAGGCAAGACCTGGTCTCAAATAAAACTAGCTGGGGGTTGTGGTGAGCGCCTATAGTCACAGCTACTTGAGAGGGTGAGGTAAGAGGATTTCTTGAAGCCCAAGAGTTTGAGGTTGATGTGAGCTATGAAGCCACAGCACTCTACCCAGGGCTGAAGTAAGACTCTACCTAAAAATAAAAAAAAGAAAGAGGGCGGCACCTGTGGCTCAAAGGGATAGGGCAGCGGCCCCATATGCCGGAGGTGGCAGGTTCAAACCCAGCCCCGGCCAGAAACTGAAATAAAGAAGAGAGAAAGAAAGAAAAACTAGCTGGAGGTGATGGCACAAGCCTGTAGTCCCACCTACTCAGGGAGGCTCAGGCAAGAGGATCCTTGAACCCAAGAGTTTGAGGTTGCTGTTGAGTTATGACACCTCAGCACTCTAGCTTGGCCAACAGAGTGAGACTGTGTCTCAAAAATAAGTAAATAAAATAAAAATACACAAGGCATTACATGTCTGCTTGGTCTACCATCACAGTTTCATGATCACACACCTTATCAAAAATATAGTATCAAGGCTCTATTAACAGTGCAACATGAAGAGATATTTGGCAAACATTAGATTGATTCAATTGGTGCAGTGGCTTAAGTAAATTCACACAGCACTAGAAAGCAATTTTTTGACATCTCCTTTATCAAGCAGTAAGAGCAAGAATAGAAAGTCAATCCACTCTTACACCTCCCCTCCATCTATCTGGTGCCTCCCTTGCCCACCCACCTCCATGTTTTTATTGCCAATTACCTATATGGTTCTAAGACATGTTTAAAAAAATTAAGCTAAAATAAATTTCAAAAGAAAAAAAAAGACAGGCAATCTAAGAAGTGGTCTTTCTTCCAAGGAGTTGATAATCTGACGAACAAAAACATACATGATT
>NC_069794.1:39203627-39278627 GCF_027406575.1 Nycticebus coucang
GCTTAATTCATGTTGATATTGAACCCCCACAAACTACCCCTCCCGACATCATCTTTTTAAAGACATACATTTCAAAATGATGACTTCAAAATAAGAAAGTATTTCAGTGAGAAATTCTTAGCAAGAAAGTTATGGATGGGATAAGTAAAGCGTATATCTTTTATATTTTCTGAAATTATCTATTTTCTCTCTTCTCCCCTTGATAATCTATTGGTCTTCATAACTTTGTTTAGTAAAGCTGACAAAAAAGAAGATGCATTTCAGATATTTTAATGTCCTAGTCCCCTGATGGTTTATTGTTGGTGTGAAAAACTTCCTCAGACAGCTGAAAACTTAATGGATATGACATCCATTCTACTTTAACAAGTCAGAGGACCAGACTATAACATTGACCACAGCAATTATTTTAAATTGCTAAGTATTTCAGGACAAAAGGAATCTGTTGACCAGTTGTTTGTCAGTTCCTGTATGTTTTTGTATTGATTGCTTTTGAGTATATGGCCCCATAAATGATGCCAAGCCTATTTCCTGTGAGTGAAAAGAGATCAATTTACACAGAAAATGAATATGCAAGCTTTATTTAGATCTCTACTTTCTAACAATATTAATTTTGTAGTGTGGCGTTTCTTTGAAGCAAGTCGTAGAGTAGTTAGAAAGTTCGTAACCATTTTATTCTTCAGAATTTTGGTTATTCTGTGTGATTTTTCTCAGATATGATTCAGCACAATAATGTGATATTTCAAAGCATGATCAGCCAGAATGAATCATTTATTCATACACATTTCTTTTTGAGGTAAAGACTGTAGCATAATTGTATAACATCTACTTATTCCTCTAGGTATCCGGAGTGATTTGTGGTTTGAAATTTCTGTATTGTAAACTCATGCAGTGCAGGCAGTATTACATTTAGTCAATAACCAGGAATTCTGATTAGTTAGATATAAATCACTAATGTTGAGAAATAAAGGTGACAAAAACAATGACTAAAAGAGAAATGAATTGATAAAAACAGGTAAGGAAGTCATCCAGTAGACAATATTACCTAATTTGTCAGAACAATCCATTACCCAATGCCAGTTGTGTCTGAGAAATAGATCTGCATGAAAATGTCCTTCAATATCAAATTTAAGTATTTTTTTCAAAGCTTGTACCCTAAAATCCTATTACAAGCAAATGTGTAAACGTTGCCACTCCCTCACTTTCTTTTTACATATACACATATACCTACTTGAGTTCTTTTAGGAACCTAGTGCCATATATTTTTAGATTAAAACAAAATGAACCCCCCCCCAAAAAAAACTCACACATAATGTAGCCGGATGTAATTTTCATTTCTTTATGCCACAAATAGTCTCAATATAGTTATATTTGACCCAGCATTCCAAGATGCATGCATAGCCTAATTTTTATACTCCTAGCTTGTCACCAATGTGCCAATTTCCTTTCCTGTTAACCGTGATCCTGGCCCAGATTTGTTAGTACTCTGTAACGTTTGCTGCTCTTCCTTCAATGAGACTTTGGAGGTAAAAAGAGAAGGAGAAAATGTGTAAGTGAAAATTGGGAGACAACAGGGCTTTGTGGTTCAGCATTAAGAGCACAAAATCTGATGCCTCGCTGCTTAGGTATAACACGTGGCTCTTTACTTCCCTTAGGATAATGGCCTCAAGTTCTATCCAAGTTTTTGCAAAAGACATTATTTCATTCATTTTTGTGGCTGAGTGGCATTCCACAGTCTCTATCTGTGTGTGTGTGTGTGTGTCTGCCACATTTTCTTGATTCACTCTTCCATCAGTTAATGGCCATTTAGATTGATTCTCTGTTTTTGCAACTGTAAATAACACTGCGATAAACATAGAGGTGCAGGCATCATTTTGATATAATGACTCCTTTTCTTTTGGATAGATACTTGGTAGTGGATTGCTAGAGCAAATGCTAGATCTACTTTTAGTTCTTTGAGAAATCTCTGTACTGTTGTATTAATTTACATTCCCACCAACACTGTGTAAGCATTGCCTTGTCACCACATCTGCACCAACCTCTATTATTTTTTAATTTTTCAAAATGAAAATGGTCATTCTGACTGGGGAAGGTGGTAATTAACTACATTTTTTATTTTGCATTTCCCTGATGGTTGGTGATGTTGACAATTTTTTGTATGTTTGCTCATGTCGTCTGCTCACTTTAATAGGGTTATTGATTTATTTTTTTTAAACTCCCAAGTTAGCTTCTCTTGAGTGTCAGTTTTCTCATGAATATTTTAGGTATAATAATTTAAAATATTTCATAGAGCTTTTGGGGGATTATTTGAGTAGAACACTGAGATATGACTGCTAACATATCTTTAACAGAAAATAAGGATAAAATAATAATCGGTACACATGCGCACATATTCATAAATGTTCTCTAAAAGGCTGAGCGTTCTGGACTCCTTAGTGTCTCAACATTAGTTGAAACTGTATGTAATATTCTCTTCTACATATCCTCAACACTCATTACTTAACGAGGGTCTTCACTCGTTGATCTGATTGAATACTTATTTAAAAGCTTTCTTGTTGATTATTTGCCTCACTCGGATCCTAGTGTCTAGCTCCAGAGATAGGCTACTAGATCCAGATTACATTGCTACACTTTTTCAAAAGTACGCCAACAAAGGGAGAGGAAAGGTGCTAGTTATTTCATTTGCACATTTTTTTTTTAGAAATAAATAATCAGCCAGTAAATGTTTAATTGAAAAGTTTTGTTCCATTTTATGTTATCAGACCAAATACGTACTACCACTCTAAAAACAGACGTTACTTTATTCAGCGCACATCAGATTTCCTTTAATTAGCCCTTAATAAGCTTGGTTTAACTGGGATTTACTGAAGAACGGTGGTCATTAACATTAGTGAGATTAAGACTGTGTTAATTATTATTGATAGATAAAATGACGTCTAAAAATAGTTTAAATTATTGAAAGAAAGTTTGAAGCTTTTAATGGAATTGTATTTTATTTATATTTTTACATTGAATATCTCTTCTTTGTATGTAGGTACACAGCAATAGAATGTATGCTTTCATGGTTTAAGTCTTACAGTCTTAGGTTTATCATGAATAAGGGATACTTTAAAATGTAATTTTGGATAGTTTCATAAAATTTGTGCATGGATCTTTTCACACTTACTTTTATGATTTATGTGATGTGATTTTTAGTTAGAAACCAATAGATACTTTAATTATACAATATCTTCAGAAGAATTCAATGCTTTTTTGTAATAACTGATTCAAATGATTTCTTGTATCTTGGGAGGATTTTGATAAAGTTGTATCATTTTTATATTAATTTTTTCTTAAGGTTTATCCCTAGCCTTGGTATTTATTTTCTCTGTCATTATGTGGGGTTAATAATAACTGAAATGTAGCTATTTTTTTTCCATATGCATTATTTCTTGGGCATTCTATCAAGTCTGGAGCTATTTCTCAGGATTCTTTAGTTTCTGTATAACTCATCCTGCATCTATTCTCTTGAAACTACTCTTGCAGAATACAAATATTTATTGATTTAATGTTGAAAGAAGGTCTACCATCCATGAGCTCTGAATTGAAGGAAAAAAAAAAAACCAGTGGAATTCTCCTAGTTTTTATTGTATATGAAATTATGCAATCTCATGTTTAGATTAAATACATAATGTCATACCCTCCCTCTGTTAATTTAGACCACCCCCTTCTATTTAAAGATCCATAACAATAATTTTAGTACATGGTTCTAGGCAAAATAAATTATAAACAAATGCAACCTGTGCCCCTGCCTTTAGTCCTCTAACTTTGGTTAGTCTTTTCTAAGTTCAGTATGTGCTTTTTTCTTAAAAAAATTTTTTTGTTTTTTTGAAACTCAGATGCTCAATCTAGAAAATTCAGAGTCGTCCTCAACATGGTCCTCTTCCTCTGCCTTGCATCACTTTTATATGTAATCTATTCATTCTTTCTCCAAATCATGTCAAGGGCCCCATGTTTGTGTTTCCAGTGCATCCATTCCCCATGTGGTGACCCATGTTGTAAATACTTTCCCCCCACCCCCCGGCCACTAAAATAACCCTGATTTCGTCTTCCTGTTCTCACTCTTTGTCTTTTGTAATCCTCTTGCCTTATAAAAGCTACAGCAATGATAGTAAATCATAATTCAGTTTGTAAGTTTTCCTTTTTATTTTTATTTATTTATTTATTTATTTTTGTAGAGACAGAGTCTCACTGTACCGCCCTCAGGTAGAGTGCCGTGGCGTCACCCGGCTCACAGCAACCTCTAACTCTTGGGCTTACGCAATTCTCTTGCCTCAGCCTCCCGAGCAGCTGGGACTACAGGCACCTGCCACAACGCCCGGCTATTTTTTTGTTGCAGTTTCGCGGGGGCTGGGTTTGAACCCACCACCCTTGGCATATAGGGCCCGTGCCCTACTCACTGAGCCACAGGCGCCGCCCAAGTTTTCCTTTTTAAAAAACCTCAAATGCCTTTTATTTCAATGGAATAAAACTCAACTTCCTTAACATGGCTGGAGAGGACCCTGCTTTCTATGGAATTGACCTTACTTTCTGTCTCAAACTTTTTTGGGTTACTCTTCCCCTGTTTGTTCTTCCCACCACACTGGCTTTTCTTCAGGTTCTCAGATGTACTACATTCTTTCTTGCCCTGGGTCTTCTTGAAAGCCGTCCAGTGGAGCTCTCTTCTGTTTGTTCTTGATTTTCTGAACTCCTACTCACTTTCTACTCTCTGCTTAAATGACCTTTGTTGATTGCTAAATGTAGATGAGTTCTTCAAACCTGCTCCTGATTCCATTCACTCCATATCACCTTGTTCTTTCTATAGCAGTTTGCACTATTTATAATATATATTTAATTGCAAGTCTGTTTGCTTCATGACCTTTTCCCTCCATGAGGCCATCAGCTTGCAGAGGCAGCGTGGCCCTGTCTACCTTTACTGGCAGGTATTAGCCAGTATGTGGTTATTCCACAAAGGCTCCTGAATGAACACTGAGTGCCTGAGTGCTCATTGAAGCAGGATTATCTTTTTATATATTGTCCTTCTGACTGCAGTTTGTCTCTTTACTCATGGAATTCTATTATTTCCTCACCAAAGAGAGTATTTCCTTCATTTCAAGCTGCATCTTGTTCAATGTCAGCTTTCCGGAGTTGACTGTGTAAGGTTCGTATTCTCATTTTCTTGTAGAGTGGATATCTCCATTTACTTATTCTTTTCATTTGATATGAGACATAAAATGTTAATATTGTTGGCATTTCCATTTTACAGATGAGTAAATTGAATCTTGGAAAAGATAATTTCTTGCCTGACATTATATGACTTTTAAGATAAAGCAACTGAAGGCAGGATCTGCGGTTGGACTCCCACTTTAAGTGTTGATTCCTAGTTATTGAAATAGAGAAAAGAAAAGTTCATTCTTTTTTAAGAATATTAAACTAGAATTCTAGGAACTTGAGTTTCAGTTCCATTTTCCCAGTACCATTTTGGGGAATTTGATGACCAAATAACCTTTGTGTTGCTTAATTTACTAAGGTTGATCAGTTGCAGGGTTTAGAATTACAAGTTTTGATATTTATAATTCTATGACTGTATAATTAATAACATAAGTAAATGGTATCTTTAAATCACTCAAATCAACTTTCATATTATGGAGTGAAGGAGCAGGATGTTACTGCAACTTTAGGAGCACAATATATAAACCATGTAGATTTCTGTGGACATAATTCATAACACTATGGAGAAAGTGAAATAAAATTTGACTTAGTATCTTACTAACTTTATTATTTTTCACTTCCCATTTACCCTCGTCCTACCTGTTGCCCTAACAATACATGTGTGACAACAAAAATATCTTTTGTGATATTATAGTCTTGTTTAATATCTATTTTTTATCTATCCTCATATGATTGTCCCTCAAATAATGCGTATTTTCTGTATCTAAGCTGTTTTACATGGTGTGTTTCTTGGATTATACTATAAACCCTTCGTGGCAGGGACCTTGTCTTTTTATATGCTCTATAAAACACCATGCATACCTAGGGATTTTTATGAATAATAATAAAAAGGAGGCAAAAAAGCTTTCATCAGCAGTGTTTTATTTTGCATGTGAGTTTAGATATGAATTCATCTATTGTCCATATTTCTGGAGAAACAGCTGCTTATATTACCAAAGTTGACTATGAAGAAAGTGTGTAATATTAAATCTGAAAATTTACATTGCTGGTATAGAAAAAAATAAATGAAGCAATGCCATTTGCTTTTTCCTGTCCATTATAAAAATATTGCCAAGTCTGGCATGTGGTTCATAAAATCAAACATTTTCTAACACAGCTGTGCATGAGGAAATGAAATACCGCAGGTATAAGAAACCACCTGTTTGCCAGAACAGGAGTTTCAAAAAAGATAAACAGCAGAATTTTATAAGAATCCCTATTGAAGAAGTATTCTGCTATTAATACTAAAACCTTCGCACTTGTTCTTCAAGCAGGTGTTTCGCATGTGAATTGAAGGCTGAATAAGTCCATAGATGATTCACTAATAAACACCAATGGTTTTCTATTCAGTGCACAAGATGACATTGAGTAAAGCTGTCAAAAATAATTTTGCAACCAATTCAATTTCAAAAACCAAAATTATAACAAACCACAAATTCCTGTTTACTCCAAATGCTCTCTTTTTCCTCCTTTATCTTAGTTGCAAAACTCTCATGAACTTGACAGTGTTTTCCCTTGATGAAGAGAAAGTCTGAAATATGCCATAAATCATACTGAGCTACAGAGAAATTCAAATTGCTGTAAGCACAAGTGCCGAGGGACCGCTTATGCGCTGCCTGAGCCGTAATGCAACGTTCACAATGAGATCATTGCATCATAATCGCATTCTGACTGTGATCTGCTTTGTGTGCAGGGGGCACAAATGTCAGAGAGAGAGAGAAGAGAGCCATTGTCAGGTTAGATTTCTCTCCTATTTTATGTTAAACAAATGATCAAGAAAACACATTAGCCAGTATTAAATAGTTCAGAATTTAAGACTTCTCCAAAGATCCCTCCATACAAGGCATTTCTTGGCATGTTTTATCTAGGTATGTTTAACACCAGATTCTTAAGAATAGATGAGAAACCCTTTAAAATATTTTTCCTTCTTGCTTACTAAGTGTTACCAAGTTATTATTATAAAGCTTAATGAAGATGTCTATCAAACAAGAAAAATCGAAGAATAGTTCTAATCAATGACAAGATGTCATATCTGGAAAACTTCTCCCAATATTGTAACCATTCAATCTTTATGTCTTCATGTTATCTTAGTATATTGGGTTTTCACTGGCGCAGGAGTATGTGGAAATGCATCTGTATGGTTCTGTTTGGACAACTGGGAGGTGCTTTTATGTTCTTTATGTTGGACAACTGGGAGGTGCTTTGTCATTTGTTTTCAAATAGTAGTGTGAAATTACTAAAAACAAGGACGGTTTTTCCCACTTCATAATGGCTGGAAGAAGGGATATAAACTTGGCCTTGAGGGCAGTAGTCATTACCATCATCATTTGCATATGCAAAAGAGTAGAATTCTATCTCATGAAGTAAAATATAATCTTAGAATATAATTTTGTTCTATAAAAATGCAAATACCCCTGCTTTGTTGTCTACTCTCATTTAATGTAAGAGCAGAATAGGTATTATCTTCTAGTTCTACTTAGTGGTTAAAATAGTTGACATAACTAACTAGAATGTTACCCAAATGACATCTTTTCTACTTGGGATTTCTTGAAAGACAGTCACGTCACCTGTCTTAATTTTATTTCATGGTCTTATATCTCATTTTAATGAATTATTCACACTATGAAAACACAATTGAATTTGGGGTTTTTGGAGGGAGAGGTATCTTATTTCTCCCCCTTATGATGTTCTCTGAGAGTTTTTAGAAGCATATTTATGAATATGAGAATGTTCCCTTCTTTTACTAACTTACTATCAAGAATGTTATTATTATTTTTATTTTTTTAGTTTTTGGCCGGGGCTGGGCTTCAACCTGCCACCTTCAGCATATGGGGCCAGCGCCCTACTCCTTTGAGCCCTAGGTGCCTCCAAGAATGGGTTTTTAATAATATACAGTTTTTGCATCTATCAAGATGAGTCAATTTCTGAAAGCTTCAACTTACCAGCTAGTTGTGTTTATTAGCACAAATACCTGATATTTCAAAGTATGTTTCATTCAGTATTCAATCTAGAGTAAAGAAGCATAATTTCTTATTTGTGCTATGTATACAGCACCAGGAAAACATTGACATAAGTCCGTATCTATGTATAACTGTGAAACACACACATATCTATGTATGTAGGTATGGACTAAAATAGATGCAATGAATCCTACTAGGCTGACATAAAGAAAAATAATTCTTCTCTACTAGGGATATGAATATGTGGGATTTTCTTCTTTTTGTATTTTTCAGCCTCTGTAGTTCCCAATCAAGGCCTGGGCACATGATAATTCACTTCATAGTATTTGATCCATCTTATTGTTAGTGGTTTAGAGTAAACGTGATTATAGTATTTTGAGTAATGTATACATTATAAAATGCCATTTGCTTTAAAGAAAGGGTTATTATGTTTCTCCTATCAAGGCCTAAAACAAAGAAAAATAAAAAGCACTCCCCCCAGATCTCAATTCAGGCATCTTTTGTCTGTTTGGGTGTTTATCAGAGTTCCTGTTATAGCTCCCTCAGTTGCACATGCCTTTGTAAGTTCCGATACCGTTATCTTTATATCCTCAAACTTGGCCTGTGCAGTCTCTGTTACAGTCTCAGGAAATACACTGTGGCCAGTGCATCTAAAGTTTGCAAAATCTCCTATTCTCCTGTTGGTACAGATCTCTACATAATTATTAGAAAAAATAGAATGAATTGGCATATCAAACCCATGCATTTTCCTTTTGAAATGCCACTAAACTTCAGTCCTTATTCATTCAAGAATAATTTAGTTTTAGGTTTAATTACAGGTGAGCAGACACACTTGTCATTTGGAAAATCATTCACTGTTGCACTTAATCTGAGACTTTTTTTAAAATGACATATTTTAATTTATTTATATCTGATGACTTGAAGGTAAAGTTTATTTTTAAGAATTTTCTAATAGCCATCTGGTAATAAATGCCACCTACAAGTCTAGTATGGAGGGTAAGTGTCATGAGGGAAGCATTAAAGTCTAGTAAGGTCAGAACCCCTGGTTCTTTTACATACTATTTTGTGTTCTTAACAGCCAACATGTCCATTTGTTTTTTTTGTAAGAGGGACATGAGAATATCTTGGTAATAGTTTTGATGGGAGAAATGTTATGGGGACATAAGAAATCTTGGTAATAGTTTTGATGGGAGAAATAAATTTTCATGTGTATTAAAATCTGTATAAAAAATTTGTTTATATAAATGCTAAATGGCATTATTTACATATTTCAGTATACATTCATGATATCAACTTATTATATTGTTCAGAAAAATATTTTCCTGATGCGTATGTAGAAGTCGTTTGCGAGTAACTCACATATCAATTCAGTATTATCTCTCTTCAGCATAAATTCATGAGCATATATAAGTTACACATGAAACAAACTGTAGTCACTATTAAAATATATTATTTCTAATTAATAATCTCCAACTTGCCCATTAATTGGGAAATTCTTATGAATCATCATGATGATCAGTTAATGCTTATCCCTTGATAGTTCTAAGCATCATCAGCATCTTCATTCCTAAACTGAGGGAACAAAGGTGGTCATTTTCAAAATTTCTCACTGTTTAAAAATATTTTTTTGTCTTTTATGACCTCTGACTCTTTGAAACTGGTACATCTAATATGCGTTCTGAATTTTGGTGTTATCTTTCAATTTATCATGTTTTAACTACTCTCTGCAAGGCTGTAGCCCTGAAATAAAAACATATACGCTATTGCTGATGAAAACCTTTGTATATCCTCAGTGAAATGAGTTTACCATAATGCAGTGATCACTTTCAGCAGGAGTATTTTTTTCTGGTAGTGTTAAAACAAAAATAACTACATTTCTAAGAGACAAATCTTATTCAATTTTATGACTGGCATTGAACCTGGCTTTTAAAATCCAACCTGTTTTAGCATGATAGTTTCTGTGTACTGTCTTTTTTCCATGTAACATTGATATCAGAAATGCATTTATTTGAGGCACCTTGAAATCAAATTTAGAATTGTTACATGGCTTAGTAATTGCACAACCTAACTCTCTTATATTAAAATCATAGCATATAAGGTACAATGTTTTATACAAAACAAATAATGAGCCTGTACACTTGAATTTGTAAAAGGGAATTTTTAATATCACATAGAAGAAATGCAATGTACGGATTGAATAATCATATTGTAAAAAAGTTATGCAGGTGAACACTTTGTTATTACAAGTATAAAGTATAGTCTGAATAAATCTATGAAAAGCTCTTTTTAAAAGTGCAATTATTTCCTGTAATGTATAATTTTTCTGTCCCTTATGTTGATTTTAATTTTAATATGAAAGAAATGATCAGCTCATTTTCTTTGAAAGTGGTACAAAGGTAAAAACCACAAACCTCTTGAAAGAATTCCTTTGTTCCCAGTCACATGAGTGTTGTTGGAACAAAATTTTGCCACCTGCCAGAGGCTTTAAAAACTAAATCAAAAGGCTTACTGCTTCAAAATACTCAAACTAAAGGTAGGCGTCTGGATGTAATGTAATGACTAGATCATTCTCATCAGACATTTATTATTGTACAGCGGAGTTGATAGACCTTTTGCTATCTTTCGCTAGAGAATAATTCAAAAATGAAAATATTTAAATGATGATTCCCTGTTCTACCTAAAAAATAAGGCTGGGGTTCTAAAATTTGGGATGTCTCACTATGCTAGTATTAAAACTCCTCAAATGAAAGAGAGAGGAAAAAAGGTGAGGTATTTCTCACACTAGTTAAAACAACTCAGTGCTGGCATGCTTCATTAACTGTTTGCATACAAGACAAAAGTGCTTTCTGATGAAGTGGAAAACCAACTTGGGACCAATTTTCCACAACATAAATTCAACACTTATTCTACCTATCTCTTGATACCTTTGTATTCAAACTACCAAGAAGGGTTTTCATATCTGCCGTATTGGTAATCATTTTAATATCCCTATTTAAGGTTCTGTAATCCTTGAAAATACTTCTGTTTTAGAATCTATATTTCATTTGAATAAGCTTTAAATGAACAAATACTAATATTTTTCATACATGTGAATTCATTGCATTGGCTGTTCTCAAACTGATTTAGTAAGAATCAGTTCTTACCATGTTAATAGCGTGGTAAGTAGAGTATTAAGGTAGCTCAAACAAAATCTTGGTTATATTCTATTTCCTTCTCTTGGTTTGTTCTCTCTACACCCACACTCGTGTGTATGTATTTAACATATAAACAAGTAGCAGAATGAAATTATGATGTTTTAAATGTTATTACAAATCTAGGTATAGGATACCACTTATTTTGGTGCTAGCAGAAAAATAGTACGTAGTAAATTAGAGAAGAAATGTGTATTCATTTGGAGGAACACCATTATTGCTCACTGTGCCACAACAGTGTGACTTCAACGACAGGTGAGTCACTTCTGCCGGTTCAACACATGATAGCTACAAAGTGCCACCAGGCGCAATGACGTTGTCCAAGGTTCCTATCATACCCTGTATATTATTTTGTCCACATCAGCAGTCCTCAAAAGCCACTTTGATTACCTACACTGAGAATTTGGGAAGTAATGTCGGCCTTCACTTCTCTATAGTTGGAAACTTGTATTTTCTAAACTCTGCATAGGGATAAAAAGGAGAATTTTGAGTTTTTAAATTAATACTTAAAGCTGTGCCTCGGAGAATGAAACTTTAATTTTTCACAGTATCATAAAACATCTGTCTCTTAATGGTACGAGCAAACTTTTTTTGTGGGAAACATTAGTTGATAAAATATTCAGAATATTATCTGAAGGTGTATTTTTATTATAAGGCATGTAATCATTTCTAAGTATTCACACTGTGAGGCATTATTTTATGAAGCTTAATGTATTCAATAGTTATGTTATTTAAATTTTATTTCACTACAACTTCTTGTCTTGTTCACACTAAACCAAACGATCTTGTTGTGATTACAGAAATAGAAGTTAATCATCCTCAAGTATTTCTTTTTGTATTAAAATAACATCCTGCTTTTCTATTTCTTTCTTTTAAAAACTAAACATCAGATTAAAATAGTTGTATCATTCCAGCTAGGCATGTATTTCCAATATGAAGAATATGTTTTTGAGGTAGTACACATTTAATATTTTAAAAATATAATTATTGATTCAGTGAACTAAATATATTAAATATGTAAACATTAGATTCTCTAAATATACAAGCATAATCGTCTTTATGGATTTTTCCTGAAATGTTTTATGTAAATTTAGAGTTTTATCTAATAGAGTTTTAAATGACTCCACTACTTAGACAACATTTTAAAATAATACATTTGCTTAAAGTAAGCTATGTCTATAGTGATTTTGAAATTCCAGCCATTTTGTATAAATATCACTTTGCCAATGGGGGAAAAGCCAAGAGACCAAGGTTTTCAGCTTACATGAAGAATGAATAGATCAAGGGAAGTTCCTTGTTTGCGCTTTTGATTAGAATACTATATGCAAAATAACACCTTTGAAAAGGGGTTTGTTTTTGACTTATTAGTAGAGTATGATGCTAGAGATGAGTGAGTAAATAACTCTACTGCAATTTGACACCTGGGTTCTCTAAGGAATCTTAGTTGTTGTTTTTTGGGGTTTTTTTGCAGCTTTTGGCCTGGGCTGGGTTTGAACCCACCACCTCCCGCATATGGGGCCGGCCCCCCACCCCTTTGAGCCACAGATGCTGCCCAGGAATCTCAGTTTTACTGTGATCATTTACTGGCTGAAATTCTATTTAGATACTAAGAGTTCAGTTCAGCCAAAATCTCTTTGTATCGTTTTTGCTTTTTTCAGTTATATCACCTTAATTAGTTTCGATTTCTCAAAAGACTCAAATTATTGGAATCTGTGAAATCAGAATTCCTATCTGAAAAGTAGTGTTTAAGAGTTTGGTATTATAAGAAATTGTCTGTTTTTCTGAGTTCATGGACATTAAATGGTGTTGGTTGAGTTACAATCAGTATTCAGTCCGCAATGATTCTTCTGTTGGTCTATTGAATATCAAAGTAGTTAAGTTCCACTGTGCAAAGTTGAAAGATTTACCTTGTCTGTTTTTATTTGTCTGCCAGAATATTTAGTTCATTTTTAACTTAATCACTTGATTTGATGTTTCTTGATTCAATAAGCATTTTTTATGGTAGATATGTGCTTAGATTTTTAAGTACTTTGAAAGTATAAGGTAAATGAAAAATTAACCAATTGGAAAATAAGATTTGAAAACATCAATAATCACTGAAGATTGTTAAATTACATAAAGTGATTTTATGTTGCATTTTACTATTCATTAAATATGATAACATTAAACTTTATAAGTTGAGTTTTGAAAAAAAAAGTTCATTGTTTTTAGATAAATTTTGAGAATGTATCTCATCCAGTCCATACAATCTGATTTAATGGCATATACTAGAAAACAGTAACTCGCTATGTCTTCACCGCAGTTACATACAGCATTAGTGAAAATTCCAATATTATCCAAGGTATTTCCACATTGCCTTTTGAAAATAGAAATAAGCCCTTGTTCTCCATAAAGAAATAATAGCTTATTATGCCCATAATTTTATTTACATAGGACATGAAATATAACATTACATATAAAATTTGGTTCAAAGAAAGCATTAATTTTGGACTAATGGAATGATTCCAGCATATAAATACTATTTTTCTTGATAGGTAATTTGCATAAAATATCAGCTGTTGGGACATCTACCCCATTTAAAACTGGCCAACATATGTTTTAAAATTAATTATTATGAATGAGACACTAATTTATCTAATATTTCGTACATGACAGAAAAAACAAATTATACACTTTTTAATATGATGGAATTCTTTAAGTACTAGACTACCACAGCTCTGAAGAGAGGAGCTGTATTTTCCCCAAATAAACATCGAAAGTGATGCCTGGCCCAGCCGTTCAATACACGCATTTAACACTCACCAGGAGGGAAGTTTGGGGTGCTGAACCCACTAAATTTTAGATCTCAGAAGGGGCTTTACACCCTGTGGTGCAAACACACTTCTTTCCATGGAAAGTATGTCATTAAAATACTGCCCTCTTAGAGGGACTTCAAACTAGTGTCTTTGGAACTGTTTTTAGTCACTACTCAGCATGATAAGCATTTCGGTATTTTCCTGGAGCAATGTACCATTTGTATACATGTCACAATGGGGGAAACCAGTTTCTTCGTGACAAGTAATATTGATTTTAATGCAATATATCAAAACACAAATTCATTAAAAAAACAACGACAGGGGAACTATTATGCTATAATAGTCACACTCTGTATACACCTACATATTTACAAAACAAAAATGAAACCAAATGGCAGATGAACCTCCACTACACTAACCAACTGATCAATTCAACACCCAATTAGTTGATTGAAATGATTCTCTGTGATAAAAAAAGAAAGCATTCAGAATAAAATATATTTTACTGATTAACTCCCAGCATTCAGGCAGCTTATTCTGGCATCACAGAAACAACATTCTCAATGAAAACATTGTGTATTGTATTATTAACTCACAGCATATGATCTTCATTTCTGCCTTCCTAGATTTCTCCCCTCCTGGGATAGAAACAATGTGGACTCACACATTTATTATATTAATTAGAAATCGCTATCTAATATAATTATTCTGGCAAGCACATGGTGAGTACTGAAAATATTATTGACAGAATTTCTCCATTTAACTCTGGTGTTAAAAAGATTTGCATGTCTAAAACTGCCTTGATTAGAGATTGTTTCTGACGACCGGTCTCAGTGTTTTACTATAGGCACATTCAGCATGAGGACTTTTAGCACGTCTGAAGTAACATCTGCTCTGTCTTTTCGTTGCTGGGTTCATGGTATAATTAGCTCTATATTTCACCAAATACAATTTTGCTCCCATGGCGGACAAAGCAGCGTGAAGAAAACATAAATAATTGCAGATTAGAGAAACAGAAGGCAAAGTGGGTGTAGATGGCTTTGATAAAAAAGGGTTAAGGAGAATGGAAGGTCAACTCATTATTAAGAAAAAAGGGGAGGCAGTTAAAATTAGGTATGGTCTTTGTAATTAAAGAAAACACACACAGATTTTCCTTTTGAAAATGTTTCCTATTTGCAGATACTTTAGTAGGCTTGCAGTGATGTAGTTAGTTTTACATTTATTTCAAAAGCACTTTAAGAAATGTGCCTGCTAGATGCACAAAACAAAATTGAATGACGAGAGGAAATGCTGTATAGGAAGTTTTGTATTCTTTCTCAGAATGTAAACTGTTTCTTTGATAGTGCCACTTTTATAAAGTCAAGTTAGCACAATGTGGCTAGGTAGGCAGATATCCATAGTCTGATATTCTGATTTCCCTGTGCCTCCAATAAACCATTACTCAATGTATTACATGATCCAGTTGTATTCATTTCATACTAAATTTGTCACTGTTCACTGTATGAAATATATGGCTCAATTGTATCTCACTGTTTAGCCTTGTAGAAATTATATAAAACAATATTAGCTAGCATACACAAAATATATAAAAGCCAAATGGTGAAATAGTGTATTTTGACAATTCATAGCATAATTTATGGTGCAGTTAAAAATATGCTATATGACTAGTGATTCTGTTAGCTTCATAGACATGAAATGTCATTTTCCTCATCTTTAGCTTTTAGACTAACCTATAAAACTTTTTGAAATGTTAATAGAGTACCCGTATTCTGTATTCACTTTATTTCTATTAGTAAAGGTCCTCAGAAATCTTTTTAAAGGAAATATCAATGTTTATTTTGTTGTTGTTGTTTAGACAGAAAGATGTGCCGTGATTCTTTCCTTACAGATATTCATCCAATACCCGAAAAAAATGAAAATATAGAAATATATATCCAACTTCACTGTGTGTCTGAAGTATGAAACATATATTAACTAAAACAACTATAAGACAAATTAAAGAAAAACATGAAAGCAAAACAGTCATAAATTACTATATAGTATTGTGTTGAAGGACAGTTTATAAAGCTAATTATGTAAGTTACCATAAATCATTTTAAGATAATATATACTTCCTACTATGTATTTTCCTGTTGAAGAAAGTAGGACTAGAAATTGCTATACAATAAGAATATATTTTTCAGCTCAATGGCAGGAGTAAGTACATTAATCACATGATAATGCCTGGAGATGTTGCCATCTCTCTATGAACTTCAGAAGCTCTAGTCCAGTTTGCTGCAGGCAAATAGAGATTGTAGGGCAGGCACAGGTGAACAGACCATTTCCAGAAGACAAGTCCCACAAAACGACATGGCGTTTTCTGACTTATTAATTCTTTGAGTTTTAAAAAAATTTTGTTGGATAGATGGAGAGTACAAAGCAGACCTTATTTCGTCACATAGAGGAATATTTAAATGGTCTTTTCCCTGCAATCATGGGACCTGAGTTGAAAGATATCCTGTGGTTCAGCTAGTTCAGGCTGTTTCAATCCCCCTTGCCCATTAAAATCTTTTGGAGGGCTTTAAAAAACACGTGGAATTAACACCAAATCAACAAAATCATAACCTGTAAGGGTGGGGTCTAAATATTAGATTTTTTTAAAGTTCCAGGTGATTCCAGTGAAAAGTCAGTTTTGAGAATGACTGAATTCTAGTCTAACTTTTCAAGATGCAAGGTGCCTTTATATGCTTTGGTGAATACCAACTTGACAGCCATTAGTTATCTTATGTTCCTTATACTATGCCATCTGCAGATAATGTTCACAGTTAGTATTTATGTAAATTATACACAATGACCGCTCAGATTAGGAGAGACCTTTAGGTGTTTGAAAAAACCCGGATCTTTGATCTTTACTGCAATGTTCCTGGCTATTTCTGTATAACGTGATTTCCTGGATCCTTGTTTTATCATTACCCACAGTGTTTGTGTGTGTGTGTGTGTATATATATAAATATATATACACACATATATATGCACATAAATATACTGTATACTATACATTATTATAATGGTAGTTATAAGAACAGTCACAATTTAAAATGATATGAGGAGCCTTTATTAGATTCAATATATCAATGTACATCTCAGGATTTGCGCATACATAGTTAGAAAAACTTCTTCAACCCAATATTTATGTTGCCATTGTTTCTGAATGAATATAGCTTTTCTTTATGCTTAGCAGAATTTGAATGGAAAGACTGAGACCCTTGGTTGTCTCAGTCTTTGTAATTGTCTTGGCTTTGTGATTCAAATGCGTTGCCACATTGTATCTTAGTCCTCAAATTTTCTTCTGTGTGTGTGTGCAAATGAGTTTATGTGTATGGAGAAAGTAATATAGAAAAAGTAAGCTTTTGTTCTATTCATGGAAACAAAATATTTACTGTTAGCATAATTAGTATGGAATACACGAGAATGTTATTGGTCAATTCCCATGTTAATAGAGTTCCTAATTTACTGATAATAAAACTAGAAAGTAAGGGGGTGAATCATTCAGGCAAATTTTATTATGTCCATGTGTAATATTATACAGGTGGAGAGATGTGTATTAATTTACCATTTCTTCTCTACCTTTATAATTCAAGAAGTGTCTAAAACAGCTTTATGTGTCTCTTAAAAGGCTGAAGATGGGCTTGGTGCCCATAGTACAGTGTTTATAGTGCCAGAGGCTGGTGGGTTCGACCCAGCCCGGGCCAGCTAAATAACAATGACAACTACGACAAAAAATGGCTGGGCGTAGTGGCGGGCACCTGTAGTCCCAGCTACTTGGGAGGCTGAGACAAGAGAATCACTTAAGCCCTAGAGTTTGAGGTTGCTGTGAGCTGTCACACCACAGCACTCTACTTAGGGCGACATAGTGAGACTCTGTTTCAGAAAAAAAAAGAAATGCTGAAGATGGTGTATGAGTAGATGAGAAACAAAATTTCTGCCTATTGCTTTTGTTCAGAACAGTGGAAGGGTTGTTATTTTCACACCCCTGGAAGTTCAGGACTTGTATAACATTATTTCTGTCTTTCAGGTTGTATAATTCATAAATCTTTTTAATACCGGAATGACATTACCTTTAATGAACGTCTACTCCTAATTCATTTGATTTAGCTACATGCTTCCTTTAATTGTGGGTCAGAGAATTTCAGCATTTTTTTTTTGAAGTGGTATTAGATTGTTTTAAATAAGAACAGAGCAGTTTAGTCATCATTTTGTAAATGAATGCTCCTAAGTCTCTTTATTTATATCATCAGCATGAGGTTTAAAATTATAATAATTTTGTCAGGTTTTGACTGATTTTACATTTAGTTTTTAATAATAAAATTCTGTGGTTAAGAAAATGACATGGTTCGAGCTATATCCTGATGTAAATAAAGGAATTATCCAAATATAAGGAGAACTCTAAGATACTTTCAAAGGATGAGAGCTGACTCTAATTTGAAAATTAGTGTGGGCAAGAATAACTAGAGGTTATAATAATAAATAACATTTCTGCTAAGATTGTTTTACTTTCACAAATGTGGAAAAATAGGCAAATTTCTGCATCTCAAGAGTATCTTTCCCACATAATTTTCACTACTGCTGAGGGAGATTCTCTCTGTTGAGTTGTAAGAACCATTAAAATAGGTTTTCTATTTTGAATGTGTGAGAAATGAAAGTTAGCTCAATTTGAAAGAAGGCTATAAATATAATTTTTCAAAAGCAAATTGGCTTAAATAGGCTTTTGAGGACTGACAACTTAATCATAACCTAATTAAACATTATTTTAGGGAAAACATGATGTCAGCCATTTGCATATGGGGGATTGTTTATATATATTTTCTACAATACAAAAGTAGTGCATAGAATAAAAAAGTAAACATCAATACATTGTAAGCATCTAACTTCATAAAAATAATTCTTACAGTGTCTTCAGTTTTAGGTTTTTCCGAGTCCCCAGTGCCTACAGTGCAATGAAACAAAATTGTAGCTAGTAGATAATGTGTACTAATAGGAGGTGTTTAACTGATGTTATCTGCATTCCTTTTCTGTCTGGTTTGTCTTCTTCTTTCAACAAAACAATCCCACTCCTGTTAATAATAGGGACTACAATTTTTGGAGTATTTACTATGGAAACAAGCCACCGTGTTTTACATAGGTGAGAAATTATTCAGCACAACTGTGTAACAAAGAGGCAGGGAGAGTGATGGTTACCTCTTTTCCTAGGAAGGAACTGAGGCACCGAGCGATCAAATAAATCCCCCAAGATCAAGGATCTGAATCCTAACTGGATGTCAAAGTCTGGAAGCTAAAATCACCAGGTGCACTGAAGAGAGCCTGGTAGAGACCTCACACCCAGGAGGTAGAGAAGGGACTTCTCTGTAGACGGCTCTTCCAACAATGTTTGCCTTTACTATGAAAAAAAGGTGTGCACTTAAACCCTGCACCAAAAGCTAGATATTGTATAACACTACTGTACATAAGACACAAAACTTCGTTTTATTTATTTGCTTGACTTTAATTTCCATTTTTAGTTCATTAATTTATATATTTATGTATTTATTTGTTATTTATTTTTTGAGACAGAATCTCACTTTGTTGCCCTTGGTAGAGTGCTGTGGTGTCACAGCTCACAGCAACCTCAAACTCTTGGGCTTAAGCGATTCTCTTGCCTCAACCTCCCAAGTAGCTGGGACTGCAGGTGCTGCCATGACGCCCGGCTATTTTTAAAGATGAGATCTCCCTCTGGCTCAGGCCTGTGAGCTCAAACCTGTGAGCTGAGGCAATCCACCCTCCTCGGCCCCCCAATTTCCATTTTTTAACTGACAAGTCAAAGTGTATATATTTGTTATGTACTATGATATTTTGAACATTTTTTGTGGCAAGAACACTTAAAATCTACTCTCTTAGCAACATAGTATCATTTTATAATGACAATACTAACTCCAACAAGTATTCTAAGATTCTAGGTCAGAAAGACCCTCAGTGCATGTTGCATGGCGAAAATCATAGCTTATCTGACTAATTCTGGGAAGTAAACCAATGGGTACATTTGAAGTGACTGGTTGATTTGAATGATATTTAACACTTACAATACTAGCTGTCTTTCAGCTTTTCTAGCATTAAATTCAATTACATTCTCTAGAATGGAAAATAAATTTCAAATTTAAATGCCATGTCTATTGACCACCTGAAAATAAATTTTGAATTTAAATGTGATTTGTATTGACCACCTAAGTCATCTTAAGCTGTGAGTTGTACTCCCCTTTAAGGCACCGCCCATTGTCTCAAACCTTCCTTCAAAGCCCTAGCTATATACCTGTTTGCCCACAAAATTTATGTATGTATTTATTTATGCTTCTATAAATTCAGACTTGCTGTTCTGTCTTCCATGAATGTAATGTACCCCTCATTAACCTATATTTCCAATGATCCTTTTTCTGTGGACGTTTTTGCCATTTGCATGAGTACAGAAGTAACAGGAAAGACACAGTCCTAATAGAAGGTAATGAGGTATTTTAACTATTCAAGATTTGTGCTTTATAGTGCCTTTTCCTTGGGTTTTCACAGAACATTAGTAGTCTTCTTTACAGGTATAATCCAACTCCTGGTCCACATGCTTTCTGAAAGTCATGTATGTATATTTCTAATTCAATCACTACAACCATGACATATTCAACGATCTTTATGAGCACAGTACTTAACAATCTTATCACCTGGTTTCCAAAATCCCTGCTGTATATGAATACCGCGGGATCTTCTCCTCTGCTGCGGAGTATGATCACCTTGAAGGCAGAACCGTGTCTTCTCTGTATTTCCCAGTATTTAGAGCAGCGACTCCCATTCAGTGAAGACTCAGTAAATAAGTTTAAATGAAAAAGTGAATCAATCATTGGGAATCCTGAAAACATAGGAATAGTAAAGAAACTTTTAATATTTTCAAACTCTACTGTTTTCAGTGAAATTAAATGTATAGTTTATTATTTGAGATCATCTACTTATCAGCCATTTGCCTATTCCAAAAATGGGGAGGAACCCTATTTTAAGGGTAGCATTATTGTCTCTGCACGTGGATTTTCCCACTCAACATGGTGATTCGAGTAGTTCAAAAAGATAATTGTTTTTCTTACTGTGAACCTGCTAATTCCTAACTCTTGTCATCTCAGTTACTGAGAATTCCCTTTTTCATTTACTTGCTGTTATGGACTGAATGCTTTTTGTCCCCCTAGAGCAGTGGTTCTCAAACCTCCTAATGCCATGGCCCTTTAATACAGTTCCTGTGGGTCGCGACGCACAAATTGAGCACCGCTGCCCTAGAGCTCTAATGTTGAAACTCTCATCCCAAGGGGATGGTATTTAGAGGGTGGGGGCTTTGGGAGGTAATTAGTTATGAGGATGGTGCCAGATGACTAGCTCATTGGCACTGCACTGTGTGAGGCTACAGTAAGAAGTCGGATGTCTACGACCAGCAGAGGGGGCTCACTAGCACCTGGGCATGCTGGTGTTACCATGTCAGACATCCAGCCTCCAGAAGGATGACAAATACTTACTGACTGTTCCTTGGGAATTTTTCGTAGAAGCCCAAACTGATTAAAACCCTTGTCCATTTCCCAAACCTTGGAGCCATCTCTTGACTTTCCTCTTTTATACTCACATCTAATGTATCCATAGATCTACCCACTTCTTAACCTCCTTACCATCTTTTGCCAAAGTGATTGTGAAGGTGTCCTAACCCAATTTCCTCTTTCCTCCTTCTCCTTTATCATAGCCAGAATATATATATATAAATTTCAGGTCAAAATCTTCTGCATATAACTATCCTCAGTCCTTCCGTTTCATTTAGTGTGTTATAATAAATTCCTTTCCACAGCCTGTAATCCTGACCTCTCCACTCTGAATGCCCTTCCTCCTGCCTCACCTAGACTCATCTCCAGCCACACCGGCCTCCTTGACATTTTTCTAATATCCCAGGAGGGCGCCTGCCCTAGGGCCTTTGCATTTTCCCGCCTTCTTCATGGAATCCTCTTTACCCAGAGATCCATATATCTCGTTCTCTCGTGTCCTTCAAATGCTACCTTTGATTCAGACTGCTGTAAACAATCCTATTTTAAACTGCAACCTGGCTTCTCAATATACAGGGTGATGAAGTTCATGTGCAATTTAAAATAATAAACTATTGTAAACAAACTTTGTGGCCCCCCTGTATAAATACTCCCTCCCTATTCTCCTTTCATGTTTTTTTTCCTCCATAGCACTTAACGCAATCAGATATGCTATATCCCTTATTCACATCTAATAACTAGAATGACATCATGGTGAGGCCCAGGACTTCATGGTCCAGGTTGCTCTTTGCTAATCCCAGTGCTCAGAACATGTCTGCAACTAATATTTGTTGAAATAATGAATTAAGAGATGCATGTTTTGAGTCACAAAAACATATGGAAAATACAGTATTGCTAAATAGATATAAGTAAGAAAAACTAAGTGTAGGTCAGTTGCTAACTCACAGAAGCATTGAAGTTTCCTGAGAAATCTAAAGCGAAGCAATGTCCTTAAAGTTCTTTACATGCAGAAAGTGATGATGAAACAGTTAAAACACTTATTTTCTAAATGTGACATGCTCTAGGAGCTACCCATCATTTCAGCTCATGTTTACACATTATGCTACTATAACTGCTTAAAATGTAGGGATTTTTAATTGAATTTTATGGCTGGTCTACATTGTTGACAGTAATTTTTATGTTATAGCTTATGAGTTTAGTCATAGAAAGATACAGAAACTTTCCAATGATGTAATAAAATATCTATAAAAGGAAAATGATGTTTCCTTAGTAGATATTTATATTATATCTCTTTAAATCGCGAAGCAAACAATTATAAATAAATCCATTTTGAGAAAGAGTATTTAGGAAAGTATGTCTACTTTAATGCAATATTTCATCTTTTAGTTATAATATCTTAGCATGTATTTTCAGGTGGAATCTCAAGATTTCTTATACATTTCCTCATATTAGAGATATCCATTTTCAAACAGATACCCTCTTCTCCATTTGAAATTGGTCACAAATCTTTCATTTTTAATTCTGTGGATTGAAATAATCTGCTTGAAAGATGAAATATTGCATTAAAGTAAACATACTTGTGTAACAAGCCTAGGAACATTTCATGGATTCGTAATACTTAAAGAAAATCATTTAATTTACTAAATATTCTTTCTCAAAATGGATTTCTTTATGATTGCTTTATTTTTTCCTCTCTCCTCTTAATGACAGGCACCACTTCCAACACTTTTTTGGAAGTGCTCTAAGCTTTCTCTTTGTTCTTCCTAAATAAGAAGAACACTTGTTACACTGAATAAAAAAAAAATGTATTCAATGTTTAGGTCTTATCAATTGGATTTCATTTAATACACCAAAATTTATAAAGAGATGCATTTTAATTTCTTTCATATTATATTAAGGTCTTAATCAATTTTTAAAATGGTCAATATAGGCTTTTAATTAGAATAATATTATTGACCTACACTTATGGTGGTCAACTAATTCATTGAAGTGTTTAAAATTTTATTTTTTAGAAGCATTTAGAATTTTAAATTTTCAAAAAATGATAGTTATTGTTTCAATGCAGTATGAACCTAAACTTCACTGCCTTGTTCTTCTTCATAGTTATTAATAGTCATTCATGATATTTTACATAATTCCTCCTGGGAGACGATGATGAAATATGGGAATGGTCCATTATTATTGACCTTTAAAATCTTTTAAGTTAAAGATTATGAATATTTTGTCTCAAAGCATACATAATCTTGCTATTTTCTTTTTCTTCTACATATTCCCACTCATCAGCACCTTCTTGAATTTTAAAATGTATAACATTCGTTTGACATTTTGCTGTCTAAAAATTAAATTTTCATGCTTGCTTTGAATGCATCTGGGAAACTAGAAATGAAATTTTGATAGAAATAAAAATGCCACTGGGAATGCTATTGATTACCCAGAATGTGTGGCTTCCACTTACCAATTAAAACATATTAGCCAAGTCATCAGGAAATGGATTGGCATCTATTCTTTCAATCATTAATAGATAATCTAGGTCCATTGTCTGTAAAGGCTTTCCAATAATCATAAAATGTTAGAACATAAAAGATCTAATCAGTTGCTAAAATAAAGACAATCAAAATCATTTTCAAAGTGTATTAATATATGCAAATTGTAAGACAAGTAGTCACAAAACATTGGCTTGAACATTTATGCCATCATCAGTAAAAGAATAGTCTCTTCTGTTAACTGCTAACTTCAAACTAATAAATTTTTAAAAATAAATCTCCAAGTTCCAGGCCCTTTATATCATCCTACTTCAATTCCTAGCTCTAATCAATCTGACATTACATTTAAAATTCTCTGCTAATTCTTCCTATAATTCTATGTTGGTATACTTTTATGTACTATGTTTATTCTTGTGTCAAAATTTTAATTCTAAGGCGAGCTCTAATAATTCTATGCTGCTTCTAAATTGTAATATTTTCTTGAACTCTAAAACTTTATTAAAACGTTAATTAAAAGGCATCACCTTCATTGGAATTCCAATTCATTGAAAGCCTATACTGGACCATACTGCTTAAATCTAGGCAATTCAGAGATGAAAAATGAAGCTTTGACTTTTAAGGAACCTAAAAACCTGTGAAAGAATGCTGCGTTTTTTTTTTCTTGTTAAAATTGAGATCGTCACATTCTAACTGTATTTCTAGAACATCATTTCAGATTTCCCTTTGACTTTTAAAAGTGTCAACTCAAACAGTATTGACTATTTTCCTGTTTTTAAATCTCCCCTCAAGTCTAACACTTGTTAAGAATGGTCATAATTGACTTTCTATGATTTTATAAACTAAATTGCCATGGCAAATTTTATTTTTTTCCCCAGAGGCTGCTTTTTCAGCCTTCCTCTCCTCATCTCATTTATACGGCAGGTGCTTTACCGGCAGTCACAATATAATCTATGGGATAAACATTTGGCCCTTGCCCTGGCCAGGGCAAATTTTTGCTGTGGGATGCATGAAAGCCCGAGGCTGGCCGGCATCTTTAACAACTCATCCTTGTTCCATTTCCACCTGACCTCAATCCCTGTAATCTTAACATTGACTTTTCTTCTTTATAATAATCACTCCCTCAAATATCTAATCCCGTGTCCTTTATGCTCCATATATATCAACTCACCTAATCATGTGCATGCTCTGTAAATAGATATTATCCCCATTTTCCTGATATGGTGTTTGAGGTATGTAGAGAGTTTTTATTCCAAGGACTACTAAGGTCATATATAAAACCACACCTACATTTACTACTTTCTGCTCTTTCTCACGATGAATAATAACTAGTTATTCCTTGTGAGGCAAAATTAAGTCTAGAGATTCTTATTTCTAGATTTTTATGTGATTCATTTGTTTGGCTCTGGGTAAGAAACATTACAATAACTTTTATAGTCTTGTTCTTATTATCTGTAGTCAACCTAGAGTAGTATTTGACTTGTAAGATTAATACATAATTGGGATGCTCTAAAGTGTCCTAAGTTCCCTAAAATGTCATCAGATACCACAAGAGGACCCCATGGAAGGGAAGGTTTCTCAGCACTGTCATGGAATTCAAGAGGTCACAACTTTTTTCATAAGAATGCTAATTTATGAATTACTTTTTAAATACTTCCATTCACTCATTCATGAGTAGACAGTGGAGTTTTGTAAAGGCTACACAATTTATGACCATCACAACAGATTGAGTACAGAAGTGGATGTGAAAATCCAATTTCAAGGCAGTCACTAATGAATTTTGCAGAGGAATAAAATAAAATATTTTACTTTACATTGTATTTTTAAAATATGTTTAATTCTCATAAAATATGTTGTTTGTCCTAATAGTCAATGAATTTGTAGTTATTTTAAGTAATAAACGTATCTTTTAATTTTAATTTTTTATCTTAAACATGGTAATATTGATAAATATAATTCTTGTATGTATATCTGTGAAGAGGTCCTGATCCAAAATGTTTGAAAATTGCTGATAGCTAAAATTATGGATTACAAATAAGACTCTTGCTTTTTAGAATCTATATTAGAAATCCTCATCAATTTATAATAAGTTTCATACTGTAATTTCCTTTTAAAACTGTGTGTAGTCAGTGCAAGTGGTAAGGAGAATGAAATAGTCTCAGATGAGATACTTGAAGATCATAGGTTTTAGAAAGCAATATGGACTTCTCAGGAAGGTTGACAGTTAAGATGAAATAAAACTTCTTTTCAAAATCTTTGAAATTTAAATCAATTAATCCAATGTTTTCTTTCCCTATTCTTTTAGTTAAAACCTCAATCTCATCATCTGTCTTTGCTAAACTTTTTTTTTTTTTCATCTCATTCATTCAATTAACATTTTGGAATGGCAGCCTTAAGGGCCTGGTGCACTGGCTCCTGCCTGTAATCCCAGCACTCTGGGAGGCAGAGGGAGGATGATCATTTGAGCCCAGGAGTTGGAAACTAGTTGCTCTCTTACAAGAGCAAGAACTGCTCTCTTACTTGGAAGCACGCCACCTTCCAAGACTTAACCAGAATCAAGTGGAAATGTTGAACAGACCCATATCAAGTTCAGAAATAGCATCAACTATACAAAACCTCCCTAAAAAGAAAAGCCCAGGACCAGATGGTTTCACATCAGAATTCTACCAAACCTTTAAAGAGGAATTAGTACCTATATTACTCAACCTGTTCCAAAATGTAGAAAAAGAAGGAAAACTACCCAACACGTTCTATGAAGCAAACATCACCCTGATCCCCAAACCAGGAAAAGACCCAAGAAGAAAAGAAAATTATAGACCAATATCAGTAATGACTATAGATGCAAAAATATTCAACAAGATCCTAACAAACAGAATCCAGCAACACATCAAACAAATTATACATCATGACCAAGTTGGTTTTATCCCAGGGTCTCAAGGCTGGTTCAATATACGTAAATCTATAAATGTAATCCAGCACATAAACAAATTAAAAAACAAAGACCATATGATTCTCTCAATTGATGCAGAAAAAGCTTTTGATAATATCCAGCATCCCTTCATGATCAGAACACTCAAGAAAATTGGTCTAGAAGGGACTTTTCTTAAACTGATAGAGGCCATCTACAGCAAACCCAGAGCCAATATCATATTGAATGGAGTTAAATTGGAATCATTTCCACTCAGATCAGGAACCAGACAAGGCTGCCCATTGTCTCCATTGCTTTTCAACATTGTAATGGAAGTTTTAGCCACCACAATTAGGGAAGAAAAGGCGATCAAGGGTATCCATATAGGGTCAGAAGAGAGCAAACTTTCGCTCTTCGCAGATGATATGATTGTGTATCTGGAAAACACTAGGGACTCTACTACAAAACTCCTAGAAGTGATCAAGGAATACAGCAGCGTCTCAGGTTACAAAATCAACATTCATAAATCGGTAGCCTTTATATACACCAACAACAGTCAAGTTGAAAAAGCAGTTAAGGACTCTATCCCATTCACAGTAGTGCCAAAGAAGATGAAATATTTGGGAATTTACCTAACAGAAGACGTGAAAGATCTCTATAAAGAGAACTATGAAACTCTAAGAAAAGAAATAGCTGAAAATGTTAACAAATGAAAAAACATACCATGCTCATGGCTAGGAAGAATCAACATTGTCAAAATGTCCATACTACCCAAAGCAATATATAATTTCAACGCACTCCCTATTAAAGTTCCACTGTCATATTTTAAAGATCTTGAAAAAACAATACTTCGTTTTATATGGAATCAAAGAAAACCTCGAATAGCCAAGACATTACTCAGAAATAAAAACAAAATAGGAGGAATCACACTACCAGACCTCAGACTTTACTACAAATCGATAGTGATCAAAACAGCATGGTATTGGCACAAAAACAGAGAAGTAGATATCTGGAACAGAATAGAGAACCAAGAGATGAATCCAGCTACTTACCGCTATTTGGTTTTTGACAAGCCAATTAAAAACATTCAGTGGGGAAAAGATTCCCTATTTAACAAATGGTGCTGGGTGAACTGGCTGGCAACCTGCAGAAGACTGAAATTGGACCCACACCTTTCACCATTAACAAAGATAGACTCTCACTGGATTAAAGATTTAAACTTAAGACATGAAACTATAAAAATACTACAGGAGAATGTAGGGAAAACCCTTAAAGAAATTGGTCTGGGTGAGTATTTCATGAGGAGAACCCCCTGGGCAATTGAAGCAGCTTCAAAAATACACTACTGGGACTTGATCAAACTAAAAAGCTTCTGCCACAGCTAAGAACACTGTAAGTAAAGCAAGCAAACAGCCCTCAGAATGGGAGAAGATATTTGCAGGGTATATCTCTGACAAAGGTTTAGTAACCACAATCCACAGAGAACTCAAACGCATCAGCAAGAAAAAAACAAGGGATCCCATTGCAGGCTGGGCAAGGGATTTGAAGAGAAACTTCTCTGAAGAAGACAGGCGCACGGCCTTCAGACATATGAAAAAATGCTCATCATCTTTAATCATCAGGGAAATGCAAATCAAAACTACTTTGAGATATCATCTAACTCCACTGAGACTAGCCTATATCACAAAATCTCAAGACCAGAGATGTTGGCGTGGATGCGGAGAAAAGGGAACACTTCTGCACTGCTGGTGGGAATGCAAATTAATACATTCCTTTTGGAAAGATATATGGAGAACACTCAGAGATCTAAAAATAGATCTGCCATTCAATCCTGTAATCCCTCTGCTGGGCATATACCCAGAATACCAAAAATCACAACATAACAAAGATATTTGTACCAGAATGTTTATTGCAGCCCAATTCATAATTGCTAAGTCATGGAAAAAGCCCAAGTGCCCATCGATCCATGAATGGATTAATAAATTGTGGTATATGTACACCACGGAATACTATGCAGCCTTAAAGAAAGATGGAGACTTTACCTCTTTCATGTTTACATGGATGGAGCTGGAACATATTCTTCTTAGTAAAGTATCTCAAGAATGGAAGAAAAAGTACCCAATGTACTCAGCCCTACTATGAAATTAATTTGGGGCTCTCACATGAAAGCTATAACCCAGTTACAACCTAACAATAGGGGAAAGTGGGAAGGGGGGGTGGTGGGTAGAAGGAGGGGCATCGGTGGGATCATACCTGTGGTGCATCTCACAGGGGTATTTGCGAAACTTGGTAAATGTAGAATGTAAATGTTTTGGCACAGTAACTGAGATAACGCCGGAAAGGCTATGTTAACCACTGTGATAAAAATGTGTCAAATGGTCTATGAAGCGAGTGTATGATGCCCCATGATCATATCAATGTATACAGTTATGATTTAATAAAAAAAAAAAAACCTGCTCTCTTTGCAGTTTGTTTTTTTTTTCACTGTTTAAGGAATTTTTATTAAAGCAAGAATTTTATAATCCAAATTACATTTCCTTGCTCAGTTATCAATTCTGTTACTTAAAACAGAACTGACATTCTAAGCTATTCCACAGTAAAGAATTACAAAATTAAGGAAAGGAATGCTTTACATTTTTGTTCTTTGCTAAAAATTTTTTTTTCCAGGCTCTATAAAACATTCATTTGTTTTTATATTTTACTATTTTTTATTTTTATTTTTTGTTGTTGTTGTTGCTGTTTTTAAATCAGTAAGTAATCTAGGACTAAAATTTTATCTGCTAGATCTGGCATTTGCTTGGTACATAAGGTTCAAAGTTAGGAAAGAAACTAAAAGAAAAAGGGTCTACTAAAAGAAAAAAAAAAAAAAAAAGATCTTCTGGGTGTGGTGCTGCACACCTGTAGGCCCAGCTACTGGGGAGGCAGAGGCAGGGAGATCATTTGACCCCATAAGTTAGAGATTACAGTGAGCTGTGATGATGCCACCGTATCCTTGCCGGGTCAACAGAGCAGAATGCTCTCAAAAAACAAAAACAAAACAAATAAAAATCCACCAGCAGTCTCTTTGCAGTTCTTTCTAGTCTACAGTGAATCCTTCGGAACTAGAAAATTTAGTTCGATAAACACACATTCAATATATAATATGCACCAAGAATTCCATTTTCAAAGCAAGGTTTCACTTTATAGAGACATTTCAACTCTCTCAATATTTTAAAACACAATGCAAATGCTATAACCTTGAGAAAGGTTTTCCTTTGATGCTCTTCATACATTCCTTAAGAGGGAATGGTATTTAGAGATGTTAAACAGGTTTTCTTTCATTTATTGATGTGAAATGTTTACAACATATTGTGTGGCTTGTGGACCCAAGAATACTTTATTATGTTTTTTATTCTGAAGAACAGTCATGATGTTTTCTTTATATTAATTTTCACCTCTTTAGATTTCCACGGAGGACATTTCCCAAATTTATGTGTAGCATAAATACTTCTTTTAGTTAATTGTGGAAGTTTAACAGTGACTGTATTTACAGCCCCGTAGGTATAGTTGAAAATTTACATATTAAACAGGGTTGCTCTCTGGCATGGTTTAAGAAAATTATCTGTGTTATTAATTATAATTTTTAGCATAAATGTGCTAATGTCATTTACCTAAATGTAAAGGGGAAATTGATGATAAAGATAATAATGAATATGATATAAAACATTAATTATATTGTTAGCAAATTTTGTTCTTTTTCAGCATTGGATGATTTTTGTTTAATGAGTCTATGAGTCGAAGTTTATTTCAACATGATTGAAATTGCTATGCTTATAATTAGTTTCAAAGTAATTTCATGTCTTTTTAAGTGAATCAAAACTGCAATATTAATGAATTCAAAGCTAAATTTCCAAGCTAAACTCAATTAAGTGTATATCTACATTGATACCATTCATAGTTATTAACTTTATTCCTAAAGTTAAATGTTGATTTATAATTTACAAAATGAGTATAAAATTTGATTTAATAAAAAAAATTTGTCATTTATTTATTATGTATATCAAAATTATTTCTTTTTTTATTTTAAAAATACAGGCTACCAAAAGCTGGAAAGAAATAATCTCTATGGTATGTAAAGCTATAAAAAATAATAATTATCAATATTTTTAAGTGACTATTTCTCCTTTTCTTAAGCAGTTTTAAAGATACTTAAAGCATAGTCCAAAATTAGAGTTGACAATTTCAAATACAAACCAACCAACACAGTAATAAAATCAATACTTACATTTCCCTTGAGGCCACTATTTACTGTTTGCTGCACCATTTCCTTAATGGAATGGCAGTTATGTTTGCAGAAACCTTGTAAGTGCCATTCTTATGTTTTAACTAAAAGCAGCTTTCTTGAAGAAGTATGATAAAGAAATTCTTGAGTTACTATAAAAAACTGTCATGACCATTTAGTAGTTAATAAGAGTGCAGTGAAAGCAGCCTTCCTTTTTATTTTTTGATAAATATCCTGTAGGATTTCATAGGGAATGATATTTTTGCTAGTATTAGCAGTATTTCTTTTGCATCTTTATTAGACTGAACACTGACTTAATATTTAAACATCTCACTATAGTTAAACAACTTGCCCAGTTTAAGTGGACACAGCGCACATTTATAATTACTAGGGTACATTGTATTTGGGCATTGCTTTTGGCAATGTACTTACTATAGAAAAAATAAAAGAAGGAGAAAAAAATAAAAGAAAATAAAGGAAAATAGCAGTTTATTTCCACACATTAGAATTACTGTCAAAATGTGACAGACAACATGATTTACTCATCTCCTTTTGTTGGTTATTCCTTTTATTTGTTATGATTGGATGGTTAATTTCCTTTCTTTGTTCATTATTTTGTTTGTTATTACGAACTGTTTCTGAAAAAAAGACTTCAGAATTAAAATATACTGTTATATTTGTGTTTCCTTTTTTACTATTGTGTTTGAAATTATTTAATATAAATATAGCATTTCCATGTTAAGTTTTAAACAGATTTGCATTTTTCTCAAATGTAATCAAAGTTAAAAATGAAATTTTTTTCATATTTGCTCATGGTTTTGTATAAAGGACCATAGTCGCATTCAAGACAGAAGGGTATATTATAGTTCCAAGAGGAGTTTAGGCATGATTAAACTTTGGTTTTTTTTTTTAGTAATTGTAAAAACTGGAGAAGTTGTGAACAGAATCCATGGCCTTTTATAGAGGACATCTTTTGAAACAGGATATTGAAAACAAAGTCTATTGGCCAAATCAAGTCTTTGTATATGATGATGTCAGCACCTCTGTCCTGTGATAAAGCTGCAGTATTTTCATAACAAAGAAAAATTCATATTCACGTCTTTAATAAATGGTGACAAAGAATGTCCTCACTAGATTCATATGTTTCCATCAGAACTTTCGTGGCTTCTCTCAAATTCTAAATATTGAGAGTAAGAGCAGAAATGAATGTGGTGTTGCATCAGAATTAATTGCTGAAGTTATTACTCACAGCGTCACATGGACCCACATTCAGGCTCCTCACACAAAGCTTTGAAGAGCCCTACAGGACTAACCAAATGTAATTGATACAGAATCATTGCCACACAACAGCTGCGGTAACAAGGTGCTGCAGCTTTTACTTTAATCTACCTTTCTTTCTGAGAGTTTATTATGTTTTTGAATATATTCTTTTGTAGATCTGGGAGCTATCTTTTTTATGGAAATTAATCTTTTTAGAAGATTTGTACTCTCTTTTTCAAACACTAATACATTCATTCAAGTATCCTATTATTCAGATCCAGCTGGCTTTTATCTGGTGATATTTACTTCAAAAAGCCAAGTTAAATGGTATCATAGATTAATTCTCAGGGCACAGGAAAGCTTTTTCAGAGAAGAAAACATGATTTGGTAATTACTTGAAATATCATAATAAAAATCACAGAAAATGTCAAAAATGTGTTGTAGAATCCATCATCATGGGAAACTTCAAAAAGTTGTTTCACTGAAAATGTGGCATTCTGAGTCCATCATAAGTTTTTATTTCACTCAAGCATAAAACCTGAGCGTTTGTTTTGGTTTGTAGCACACGATACCGTGAATTTTAGGTTTCTGTTGTTTGTTCACACAAAGCAGTGAAACTTCAAAAGAGGCATTATCCACTGCTATCTCTTACATAAATCAAACTGGAAATAAGACACATTTTACAATTCAATTTAAGATCCCACTGAGACAATAATGTTGCAAGCTGTGCATTTTGCAAAGTAATATAGTAATGTCTAGTTTGCATTTTTGAAAAACCAAATTAATCACACTTTATTGAATACGTTGGAGCAAACCTAAAATTCATCTATTATTAAAAACTTGTGCAACAAACAAAAACTATATTTTATACATAAAGGACAAACTCATTTATTCATTAGGATAAAACACTTGGAGTTTGCATTTTATAACTATGAGAGAAATGACATTTGCTATTGGGGCTGTTTTGTGAATTTTTGAGAAGCAGTCTATGCATAGTAAGCTGCTTGAAAAGTTCTTCCAGCCATGTTAGATTGGATAAGGTTTTTTAAGTTTCCCAGAGAAAGATAGAAATTAAGCTAAAAACTTCGGGAAAGGAAAATAAAAATCACTGAAGTAAGTGATAACATATAAATGGACAATTCATGCAAATGAAAATAATTGTATTGTGTGTTCTTTTGATGTGAGCAACTTATAATAATATAATTATTTTACAGCTTAAAAAAAAATCCCTCCCTGGGCCGAACAAAGGGTAATCATGCTCTATAATTTTATCAGGCTGAAGAAAATAAGTCCTTTCTGCACGTATGTATTTTGGTGTACACATCAAACGGGATGTTGCGTATGGTGTTGGACATAAAATCATCGTGGCATCATTTAAAAATTGTTGCCTTCTTGATATATGGTTTCGTGTAAAGGACCATAATAGCATTCAAGCCTTTCAAGCATGTTTTTGAGAGATCCGTCCTAAGGAATGCTAGTGAATGTAAAAATTATGAATAGCGAAGGGTAGTAATGAATGGTGAGTAAAGTAGATAGTAAGTTTGTTTTGTTTATGGTACCAGTGCATATTTTTCAGTGTCAGGGTTGTAAACACCATTTTGCTAGCTGTTGATGTGTCTAATATTCTGTATTATAGAAATAGCAGGGTTGAAACACATTTGCCACTTAATTTTTCTATAAATAGGTTAAATCTAACCTTGTTGCATTTCAGAAACCTTTATATTAAATCTCAAATTTTTTGTGGAGGGAATATTCCTATTTTACTATATCTAATTGTGTTATTCAGGGATGGTCTGAAAGCGTCTGTTAATTCTGACTCTACTGAGTACTCTCTTTTTTAATAGGACTCCATATTGATGACTCATAGTCACTGGTAAGCTGTTGCCCTGTCAAGAATGGGCAAATTATGTCTATATGAAGGCTTCTGAATATGATACACGTGGCTTTTAATTTTTTATTTGAAAAACATTTTTATTGCAAATATAGAGGGAACTATGTAGTACAAGCCATTGGGTTCAGATACAGGGTTGACTATGGAGTTGAGTATGCAGCCACCACTTGTCCTCACCCAGCATAATTGTTTTGTCATGTATGGCTCTGGAAACTAATTTGTTCTTCAATCATCTTCTTAGAAAACTCTAATGATAAAGAATACAAGATTTTTTTTTTTCTATTTCATCAATTTTCCAGTGGCATGAAATATGAGATTCGGGAATCCTTCCCTGGTCATATCAATGTCAATGTAGTGGATGACAGAACTCAGGATGATTATTCCCGATGATGAGTCCCTTCTCCTCCTTCTGACTATCTGATACATCACTTTAATCATATCTCTCCTCTGCCTAAGATGATGACCAAACTCATCATCCTGACACCTGAAAACTTTCATAATCTGGTCCCAGCCTACTTAATTCCCTCTGACTGCTCATTCTCCCCTAACATGTACTTTCTCTTCCAGTCAATGAGCTACCCAGCTGTCATCCAGACCCACCGTTTATGTACCAGTGCTCCGAACGTGGCGTGCTCTGTTGTGCAGTGGAAAGGATTTAGGGCAAAGGGTTACACAAATACATTCCAAGTCCAGCTCTTTTCCAAAGAGTTATGTGGCCTTAAGCATTTAATTTAATCATGCTGAGCCTTAGCTTTCTTTGCTAGAAAAAGAGGAGATTATGCTTTATGGTGCCATCCTCTCAGAATAATCTTCCCTTAATAAACTATTTTAAAATATACTTCCCTGACACACATGCTTGCTTGTTCTCAAATACACATGTATACATGCAACAACCCTTTTCATCCTTCTATTAGTATCTCAATGAATATATCATGCCATTGTATATATCTGCTCATTATTTTATCACCCTCCTCCCAACTAGAATATAAACTCCATGAGAATATAGATTTTTTAAAATAAAATCATAGCTGTAATGCAGTCCTGGGGCACCATGCCCTGGTTTTGTATACAATTTGAAATATTTTCATCAAACTGGTTAAAATAGCCTTCCTGGCATTTTCTTAGTTGTTGTGGTAAGACATTTATATTCTACATTTAGTGAGTTTCACATGTACCCTTATAAGATGCACCATAGGTGTAATCCCACCAATTACCCTCCCTCCACCCATCCTCCCCCAGAGAATATAGATTTTTATCTGCTTTGTCCACTGTGATCGTCCCAATGCTTACAACAATGATTGTCACAGTGTTCAGTATACATTAAAAGAATGAATGAATAAATGAATTATTTCAATGTTTACTTTGTGGCACCACATTCTATCATTCAATTGTATACAGAAACATAAATTGTATGTTGTGTAGTGGAGTTTAAATATAGTTTCTGGCTTATAAAAGGGCTTCTGTCATGAGTAGCACATGTGGGGCAACTCAACTGCTCTTGGTGCAGAATCGACATCAAGAGATTTCAGAAGCATTATTTTTTGGTAATTGGGCAGTTGGTGATCATTGGTCCCAGCGCCCGTAGGAAAAAAAAATATATAGTTTCTGACTTCTTGGCCTGTACACTACAACATTCTTGACATTCAAAACTTTTTGTGTTTTCTGTCCTTTTTCTTTGTTTTTATTTTTTGTGACAATATTGTTATCTTAATAGTCTGGTGGTTTCTTCTTTTCTGTCCAAGATTTCCAATATGCTGCTATGTTAACTTTGGAATAAACAAGAACTCAAAGTATTTTTCAAAGTCATCTAATTTGTCGTCCAGAGTTTTAAAAAATACATTAACTTAAATAAATGCACACAATAAAATTATTTTCAAAAAATTGTTTTTACCAGAAAGTAGAGATTTGATACAGTTCAAAAATTATGCCTTCTTCTGTTATTCAACTCTTAATACTTTTGTGAGTCAATTGGATTTAAAATAGATAAATGTACAACCCCCCAACCACAGCAATCTGTACACACATGCATTGAAATACAAGTCATCTCTACATTTTTGTTTATTGGTGTGTCCACAACACAATTATGTTTCTTTGTCCAATGGTTCACAGACTTTATCTTTTTATTTTTTTATTAAATCATAACTGTGTACATTAATGTGATCATGAGGCACTATACCCTGGTTTCATAGACCGTTTGACACATTTTCATTACACTGGTTAACATAGCCCCTCTGGCATTTTCTTAGTTATTGTGCTAAGACATTTACATTCCACATTTACTAAGTTTCACATATACCCTTGTAAAATGCACCACAGGTGTAATCCCACCAATCTCCCTCCCTCTGCCCACCTCCCCTCTCCCTCCCCTCGCTTTCCCCCTTCCCCATATTCTTAGGTTATAACGGGGTTATAGCTTTCATGTGAAAGCCATAAATTAGTTTCATAGTAGGGCTGAGTACATTGGATACTTTTTCTTCCATTCTTGAGATACTTTACTAAGAAGAATATGTTCCAGCTCCATCCATGTAAACATGAAAGAGGTAAAGTCTCCATCTTTCTTTAAGGCTGCATAATATTCCATGGTGTACATATACCACAATTTATTAATCCATTCGTGGATCAATCGGCACTTGGGCTTTTTCCATGACTTAGCAATTATGAATAGGGCTGCAATAAACATTCTGGACCAAAAATCACATGGTTCAAAGACTTTATACTAAAGTGCTAAATATACTCCAGATGTTTCTTTGTAAAAAAGTAGCTCTTCACAGAAACCCATAGAGCAAGATTTCAAATTTACACCAGGAAAACAGTGTCTTTGCAGCCAATTTTAACTAAAAGGAGTTCTTAGTTATTTAATTGGGTTTGAAAAATCATGTGTTAGACTATAGTTGAAGTCTTAAGTGGTTATTTCACATAGATTATGTTAGTTGACAGTCACATTTTCTGTAATTTTAACAAGAGATGATATCTATCCCGGTTACTTCAGGTGTAGGTTGGTCATATCTGCACAAGAGAGGGTGTGTGTGCACCGTGGACTACAGCCATAATGTTCCTTGATGCAGTGATGTGGGAGAATGGGGAACAGAATAGGTGAAAAGCTGAATGGTGCCATATTTTATGGAAAAAAAACATGTCATAGTAACTTTTTATTATAGATGGTCATTTTCCAATCAGATAGCTATTTACTTTTTATTAGTTAAGGACGTCCTAGAATTACTTTTAATAGATATCTTAATCTTTACACTGAAAACATTTAAACTCTGGTAGCTTTATTACTATTTGTAGGTAATGATAATAGGTAATGATCATTTAGATAGCTGTTATTTTTGTTGTAGTGATAATTTAGATGGATACTAATTTTTTAAGTTGAAGATTTTTTAAAAATCATGTTTGACTATTTTAGAAGAGATGGCAGTTTCATCATTCATCATTTATGTTTTAACAAGACATATGCCTTTTTAATTATTGATGTTGGGAAAAAAATGTTAGGTTAAAAAAAAAAAAAACATTGAACGTCACTTATTTAGTCAAATACCACCCTGAGTTGTAATTGTTTTTGTGAAACTAAAACTTGTGTTCAGCCCTTGATTTTTGGTTGTGGAATCATTAAGTGACCTTTGGTAAATTGCATACTCCCTTATATTTTTCATTGGTCACATTATTATAACACTTATTATACTAGATAATTTTTGAAATAAAAAAGTGAATAAGGATATTGAAATTTTACTTACTGCTCATCAGTGAGAGCTGATATTGTCAGAAAATCAATCCTCATTTACAAACACAGTTTTAAAAAATTTTTATTATTTTAATCTCATTGTCCCACCAATTTAAAAAGAATATCATGGCCATTTATTCTGGGGATAAAAATGAATGCTTGTATTTAATTCTCAAATTGGAGTATAAAGGTAAAGATAAAGTTATCTATACTGCTGGTAATCCTCTTAAGTAATTTTTCATTGCCAGCAACCAAAATTTTATTGGTCATCTTTACCTCAGAAGCCTCCTCTCCAGCCTGCCCATGAACAACTGATGAAAAATCTTAGAATAGAATGTCTTCACTACATATAAAAGAGGCTCTGGACAGAATGATTTGGTTTCATATAAACAGTGGCTTTCAACAAGTCTGCCATCTGCATGTAATCTATACTATAATATAATATTATTTCAGTGTTCCTTCAAATGTGCTGAGTTCTGCTCTTTTGTATGCAGTACTTCAGTTTAAAGCCACTTGTCTCTATCATGTTTGTTGGGGGGGGCTTGTGATTACTGCATATCATAACTAATTATCATATTAAGAGTTGGACAAACGGCATCCTTACAAATTATGCTTAGTTGTGTCTATTTGTTTTTTGTCCTCGGATAGGTCATTGATCTTAAATAGTAGTTAGGATTGTTAAATCTTTAAGGTAATCATAATTTTATACATTCATTCATTATTAATTGAGGGTCTAAGACAAGTCAGGCATTCGTGTATTCATGTTGATTGTCTTATTAAAAAGAATGTTTTAGCCTAGAAGTCGAGAGACTTGAATATTATATAAAAATGCATTAGCACAGCCTTTGGTAGTAAGAATTTGTTGTAACCTGTGAAACCCACATTAAATCGTAGGAGTCGTACACATATACCAATATTTGCTTATTCTTGCTCAGCTCCTCGAGATGTTTTTTTAAATTATCTAGCCTGGTTCATTTGGGACTTATTTTGTAGCTTGTAGTCAAAATATAATTTTAGTAGAAATACCTTTATTCTTTCTATTCCTTCATAAAGCATCATGTTTTATTTCCCACCTCCAAATAGATGACTTCCAAATCTCCCTTGTATTTGCTTTTCTTCAAAATTTCAGTCCCATATTTCTAACTGCTTGCTGTCAGTCTCTACTTGACTGTTTCTGAAACATATCATATTTGACCATGCAAAAATTAAACTGATTTTTATTCATGGTAATATGGTCCTCTTTATGAGGTTGCTTAAAAGCTTGGGTTGTGGATTCAGACCCAACACATTGCAGGTACGCGGTCTATATTAGATACACTGTCACTGGTGTTGCCTCATTATTGATGGCCCCATACAACAGCTGTTGATCTCAGTGCCCAAATCATCTTTCTTATTTTACTCACTTCATTCCATTTGTATCAATATGATCACTAAGTTCCATCAGGTTTATTTTCCAAAATGCAAAGCATATTTCCTGGTCTTTAACTTCCCCATAATTCTAGTTAAAGAAGACAAAGTATGTAAATATCTGCTCTATACCTGTATCTTTCTTCTATACCACAACCTGCTCAATACTAAAGGCTATACCTTCACAGTTGTGAATGCCCCACTGATGTTGACCATGTGTATGAACGTAAGAAGTAGTCTGGATTTGAGCTCTTGGCTCAAGTACGACTGGGGTTAGTCTCACCGTATAAAAAAAGGCTGGGCATACAATGATAAGCAAAATAAACAAAGTCCTGACCCCATGGAGCTTACATTAAGATAAAATAAATTGGACCTTTTTCTTAATGGCAATGGTAAAAATAAAACAGTAATTGAAGACCTCTAAGCAAAGGAGTGACAGTGTGAAATTTGTAATTAAAAGTAATGAGAATCCAAAATCTGTTTACAACAGCTAAGATAGAAAAAGGAGGGTTGGAGATAAATTATACAGATGAAGTCAACAGGACATGAAAAGAAATTAAACTCTGGTGGGTTGGGGGAAGATAAAGATGATTCCTAGGTTTCTGGCTTATAAAACTAGTCCGCGATGTCACTGTCTGGGGCTAACTAGGTTTAGGGAGGAGATAACCTAACATTTAGATTCATACATACAAGAAATCTCAAGGTAATTCCCATCTCACTTGGGAGGGTTTTGTGCTTTTTAAAAAATTCAATTTTGGCCCAAAGGGAAACACAATTTTTCAATTTCAACTTAAATAAGTGAAAACTGAAAACATTGTATTAAGTAGTGGACATGAAAACTTATTTCAACTTCCTGTGGATAACCCAATACATGAGCATAAAATTATTAATATTATATACCTTGACATTGATTACTTCACTAGCAGTAAAGAAAGTATAACTTGAAATTTTATTTGATGTGATTGTAAACCTACAGGGAAATTACAATATCCTTAGAGAGAAGAATTTCTAGTTCATTGGTTTGCCTAATGAAAGAATAATTGATGAGTTAAAGCAGGAAAAGGTAGAAATTCATTAACATGGGCAATGAGAAGGCTAAGAGTTGTAAAATAAAATTAACAGAGATACATTATACCACGCCACTTTTTTTAAAAATTGTTTGAATATATTTTATATTGGAACGATTATGTGTACCAAGTGAAATCATTTTTACCCTGCCCTTGACTGTAATAGAATTATATACTTAAGCTGTGGAAATGAACCATTTGTTTTCAGTATAACTTCCACCAAGAACATTTGGTGCTTGCTCACAATCAGCTCATAGTCCATATTAGCAGACACCCCAAGTTTTAGTCAATATAGATTAAATCTGGCTACTGTTTCTTTCTATATACCAAATGCTGCACAAATACACATGTATCTGGTCAGGCTGTATTTGTTTGTTTTGTTTTGTCTCGTTTAATTTAGGCCTGAGGTTCCCAACCCCTGGTCTTCCACCTGTTAGGAACCGGACAGCATCTAGCATTCCATCTTTGGCTTTGCCTCCTGTCCTCTTTTCACCCGCCCCCCATCCCTCAGTCTACGGAGAAATTGTCCTCTGTGAGACTGGTTCCTGGGGCCATAAAGGCTCCTGTCTCGTACTACCAGGCTGCACAGCAGGTGAGCAGCAGGCTAGCTAGGAAAGAAGCTTCATCTGTATTTGCAGCCATCCCTATCCTTCTAGCACTCCCTGAGATCTGCCTCCTGCACCTCCATCTATGAAAAAGCTGTCTTCCCCATACAGGCCCCTGATGCCGAAAAGATTGGGGCCTGCTGGTTTCGGGGCTACGTTTTACCTGGTACACACTTGGAGCATGGTGTTAGTGAGTCCAAAGACAACAACAGCATCACAAAGCAAAATGTGCTCTGATATAATTCTCTTGTCTCTGCACATATAGTAGTACTTAACCTTTGATCCTTATAACTGTGACTCTATTTTTAAGTTTCATTGAAACTTTCTGAAATTTGGTATGATATAATGAAAAATGCTTGAAGCATAGCTATCTATATTAGTAATTCATTCTAATATTTTTTGTGAATTCAAAATCAAAGCTATTTCAAATTGAAACCATTGCCTATGTTAGGTTTTCTAATGCTTTTCTTGTTTTCCATAATTGCCCAACGTTCCAGAGTATAAAAATGAGTTTTTTTGGTAAATATCTGCCTGTTCATTACGTATCCTTTTAACGTAATGAACGTGCATGTCATCTCTGATGTACCTTTTTTTAGTTCAACAGTAATTAGCTATGATAAATAATATTCAGGTGAAATGTAAAAAGAAGCAGTTATGGTTCTATTACTCTCCCACTTTGTGCAGAGTCTCATTGCTACTTTGAGCAACATTGTGAGTACATAGGACAACAGAACTATCTCAGGTAGATAAAGAAATTTAGAATTAACATAGTTCTGATAAATTCAAGAACACAAATAACATCAGTATTATATTATCACTATTGTACATAAAATAGCATATATCAAAACACCTCTGCATTCAAAAGAAAACATCACAGGTAAAATAGGAGACCCTTTGTAAAGGAAAAATAGTGTTACATTCAAGTGACATGGTATGGTTTAGTTAATGATAGCTGAAGAAAAGATATCTAATTATTTCTGGAAAGGAACATATTTCTGTGAATGATATATCTTTGGTATAGGATAAAGGGATAGTTAGATTTTGTAACAATACTATTCTTTCTCTCAAGAGAAAAATAACTTGATTTTAGAAGATTAAGCCAAGCAGGATTTGTGTTGCCTGAAACCCATTCTGTTCTGTTTTTCTTCAGGACTTTCAAATCAAACATGCTGTGTCTGCAAATACAAATTTTAGGCTTTGGAAATGGCCTTCTCTGGGGGCATTATTTTGCAAGACCAGTTAGGATGTATTTCTGATGTTTTCTTTGCTAAACCACTATTTAATTGTGTCCCCAATTAATTACACCCCTAAAAGATTTCTTCTCTCCTCATTTTGTATAAAGATAATGAAGTCAAACCAAAGCACCAGAAGATTTTCACATTTACGTTTGCTAAAGTAGATCGTCTGGGCTCACATAGTTATTAAAAAGAAAAGGATAATAACAGCTGAACATCTGCAGCACCTGTGACTAATGTTTACTCTTACTGGGTAGTCTTGTTTCCATTGCTGAGATGGAGTTGAAATCCTTCTAAGTGGTCTCTGATGGTATGGAGTAAATGCCTGCTCTTGCCGTCATTTTCATTGTAAACAAATCTTGACAATGTCAGGTTGCCGTCACAATCTATCAGTGTCACTCACTAAGCGGGAGTGTGACCGTTAGCCCCTTTGAGATTTGCCTTCTTTATCAGGGTCAGGATGTGGGAAAATCTTAACAAATAGTTACATGTCATCTAGGTATAAAGGACAGTAATCCAGTATTTAAATATACTTTTACTATTTTAAGGTATGGAAATTTAAAAGGCATTTATTTTTTTACAGATTACTTTAATTTTGTGTTTCATTATTTTATGCACGTTCTATTAAAAATCCATTTCAAAAATACTGCAGGCTTCTCTTTTGAACCTCTTCCTCCCTGGATATATTTAGGAATGAAAGGAATGAATTCCATAATAAGTAGAATTATTTGGGCAAAGACTATAATTGGCACTAGTCATGTACACACTTAAAATTGTTACCATGTTTTCATTAAACAGAAACTAACAATATCATTCCCCCAAACATTCTCCATTTCCTTGCCTGCCTAGAAATTGTGTTTCAATAATTGAATAGGTCATCTTTCTCTTTCTAATGATTATCTCTGCATTTGCTTGTTCTGTTTTTTATTTTTTTTGTTATTCGTGATAGTCTTTTTCTTGCAACATGTTTTTCAATTGATCATTTAAAGTTTCAGTTGATTGTTGGATTAACATTTCAAACATTAAACATTCACATATCTTTTCTTTATTTCAGTTTATGTACAAGAAACCATTACTAAATTTGATTTATAATATAGCCATATTTGTTGTTGGTTTTGTTGAACATGCTTATGTAACAGAATATCCGATAGTATTTTTTCTTGTGGTCCCAACAAGAACGAAAGCAGGTGGGTACTTCTCTTTTAGACAAGTAAAAGACAATTACTACTTATTAGTACTTATCAATAGCAACCGAGCAAGCGTTCTATATTAACTATAGCTGCATATTCCACAAACATCCTCTTTCTTGATTTGAGAGAATGGACTACAGGGAGAGGGTATTTGAAGAAATCATTTAAGTGAAAAGACAGTTTCTGATGGGCAGCGCTGTGGCTTAGTAATCTCTTCTCGAATGTGCTTCCTTGCTGGCAAGGTCAAGGGAGGGGAGCACCAAGAGAATTACTCGAGGATTGCACATGCTTTCACATAGTTGGATAGCTTAATTCCTGCTTTGGTGTGAATTTCTGTTCTATTTTCTGTATGCATTAGAGCAGTAAAGAGTTGAAGAGTGGTAGCTGGGCAGAGAGAGCAGACATCATCAGAATGGGAGGACCCACACTGATAGCCTTAGAATCCAGACACAGCAGACCTTAGACAAGCATAAAGCTGAAGGAGATTTCTACTGTCAGGGACTTGTAAAGTTAAGAGGTTCCCCAGTGAGGCCTCCTTAAAGGATCAGAGATCATCCCCTGAGGAGATGTCTAGCATTGCGGCATGTGCCACCTGGAAAATGTCAATGGCTTATTGGGCATGGCCACAGAAGAAACAGTGCAGGGATAGTTCGAGTAGCAACCATTTAGCCAAAAGACTTTAATCCTGCTTCCCAGAAGGAAGGAGAAGGCAGTGTGTGTGGAAAGCTGGGCCAGCTCCTTGTCCTCTAGATACTAGACTCTGGAACCAATGATTTCTGCTTTATAATCAATAACCAATGCTGATGACCTTGGGGAAGCAAACGAGTGTGAACCAGAGGGGATTTATTATACTCAAAATCTGCTATTAAGAGACAGAAAAGAAAGCCTGGCGTGGTGGTACACGCCTGTAATCCTAGCACTCTGGGAGGCCAAGGTGGGTGGACTGCCTGAGCTCAGGTGTTCTAGACCAGCCTGAGCAAGAGGGAGAACCCCATCTCTACTAAAATTAAAGAACAATAGGGAAACTAGGCAGCTGTGGTGGTGAGCGCCCGAAGTCCTAGTTACTCAAGAGGCTCAGAGCCCAAGAGTTTGAGATTGGCCTGAGCTGTGACACCGAGGTGCTCTACCCAGGACAACAGAGTGAGACTCTGTCTCCAAAAAGAGAGAGAGAGAGAGACAGAGACAGAAAAGAGAACTTTGAAAAAGCATGTTTGGAAGCAATAATTCGAGGAAAAGTAAAACCATTTTACATTTGTAACCCACCATTTCGGACTTTTCAAAAATCTGGCATCCTAAGAGTAGGGATGGTGACTTCAAAATTTAGGGATATATTTCTGTACTTAAAACCTCATCAATCGTAAAACATGCATTATAAAATACAAAAAATACAAAATGGGGGTAATCTGAGGAAAATTATCTGATCTCATGAAAAGACAGATAGGACATGAAGCTCTTGGGTTTTTCAGAATCCGTAACTATGTCTTCATGTTGAGGTGGGAGAGACTTAGGGAAGAGAATATCTCCCATCCATGGTCCCTGACACCAAATCTTAAGGAAACCTTGCTTGTGCCTGAGATATACACATCTTTGACAGGAAAGGGAAATTAAGTACACACCCTTTTTAATATATGTGTATTTTAGAATATTTTGTATATTTTAGAAAATTTAATTATTGATGTATTCTTTATATCAGTAAAATCAGGCTCTGATTATACAGTATAATCAATAAATTGTTTCGGACTATATAAATATTTAGTTAATAGTGTTCAGGCAGAGACAAAATTGAATCTCGGATGGGAATCTTTATTTTCCTTTTCACACTCTTGTACCCACTTTCACCTGGCTGTTGCAAAACTGTTCAATTTTACTCCATTGAAGTCATGCCATGATATTATTGGCTGGGCTTCATCACGTGATTCCATCATATCACCACTGCCTGTGTGTCCTACAAGTCTACGGTACAAGTGTGCTTACACCTGTAGTTGCTTAGCCTGAAACCTGGTCCAGAGCTTCCTCCCTGTGTGTGTCCAGGGCTAGGAATGAGAGCTCCTCTCTCCCCTGATTCTTATGCCCCACCCCCCATGAAAATGTGGTTTAGGTTCTGGATAATCATATAGCTCTATGCATTGAGTGTTTTTGTGAACTCATGACTATTTTACTTAGCTTTTCACCATTTTATGTTTTTATCATCCTTTATGAGGTTTTGTGTACACACCTCAACTCCCTATTATGGAATATGTACTCTGAGGAAACTATGGTTATATAAGATTCATCTTTTTATTTATGCTGTAAAGTTAAAAAATATGGTTCTACAAGACCGGAGGAGGAGAAATAAATCAGTTCTTTTTTGTTTTTATCCCCCCCTACCAAATATGGCTTAGTAATTCCTTTTCCAGTGTTTAATATATGATAAATGTTCTTCTATATTGAATCTGCTGTAGTCTTTTGAAATGTTAATAGTGAGCATTTATCTTAAAGGTATATATTTAATAGTGAGCATTTAATAGTGTTAAGTAGTGAGCAGTTAAGAGTGAGCATTTATCTTGAAGGTATATAAGGTGTGTACATATATGTGTGTGTGGGCATAGTACATATATACTGGATATATGATGATATATTTTGGCTTAAAACAAAAGTATACGTTTAATAACTATGGGCGTGTCAAGTGGCCTATTTTCAATTCTTATTTATTTATGATAATAGAGGAAAACGGTGTTATAAATAATGCAAAAACCACTTACAGCCAACTTAATTATATATTTTATATTTTTTATCCGACTTAGTTTCTTAATTATTTGCTCTATTTATTACCAAAATGAGCTAACATCATGAGTATTTAACAAATGATGACTGGTAGAGATTGCTAGGAGTATTCTGTGTAGGGAGAAAATCCAATCTAATATTAGAAAATTGCTATGAAAAACTCACATATAAATGATTGATCTTCACCCACACACAAGGGATGGTTATCTTGTGATACAAAAAATATGTGAAAATGGCTAGTGCTTTATCTATAATCTGTTCTCAGAGTGATTTAATAAGATTTGGGCTTAATATTTTGTATCTTAATAATGTGAAAAATACTACTCGGGAGGCTGAGGCAAGAGAATCGCTTAAGCCCAGGAGTTGGAGGTTGCTGTGAGCTGTGTGAGGTCACGGCACTCTACCGAGGGCCATAAAGTGAGACTCTGTCTCTACAAAAAAAAGAAAAAAAAATTATAATGTGAAAAATAGAATTAGGATGCATCTCTACTGATTTGGGGGTGAGGCATAAATATATTTGAAAAAATAACTATTTCTCATTATTTAACCTACAATCAGGATTCTAATTAAAGAAGAAATTAGTTCAAATGAACAGAAAAAAATAAAACTACATTGTAGGTAAAAATGGAACTGAAAGTGAATCCAAAATAATAAATGTATTTAATTTATATATTCACTATTCTCAAATATGCAATGAGAATGTAATGCTTAATTTTGGGGGATATTTTAAAGGAAGTATAAAATAGAGAGAAAATTATGAGGCCGGGAGTGGAGGTTCACACCAGAAATCTTAATGCATTGGGAGGCTGAAGTGGGAGGTTCATTTGAGGCCAAAAGTTCAAGACCAGCCTGGGCAACATGGCAAGACCCCATCTCTAAAGCAAAAAATAAATTATCCTAGCATGGTATTGGGTACCTGTAGCCCCAGCTACTGTGGAGGTTGAGGCAAGAGGATCACTTAAGCTCTGGAGTTCCAGGTTACACTGGGCTGTAATCCTGCCCTTGTATTTCAACCAGAGAGACAGAGTGTACTCTCTCCAATAGATAAATAAATAAATAAAATTACCTATTATTTATACGTTTCCAATGCAGTTCTCATATTAAGATAACTTTGTTTCAAATTTATTTCTGTTCTACATTTAAATAATGAATTTGTGCTTAAACTGATAAGATAAAACATGAAACCAATGTTGAAACATAAAATTTGACTAGATCAAAATCCCCAGATTTTATGGAATAAGTATATAATGAAAAAATTTATATGTAGCTTGATAAATACAATTAAAGAGAAGATGTTTAAAAAGTTTTATCATAATATTCTGTTGACATCAGGCATTTGAAAAATTCGTATTTGTATAATTTTTACATGTTTGACTAGTACCTGGGGAAAAGTGTCACAAAAGTCATGGGTAGAGAAATATTATGTATGTACCTGTGAATATGAAAGTGAACTTTTATATCACAGTGTAGAAGCGAGCTGGAGAAATTTCTTTTATGTGAGTCATTTCTGTATGAAGCTATAAACTTTTTTTTTAAACCAAAAGCTGTCACAGTTTCTTGTAAAATAATAAAGATATCCATTTTAATTGATTCTTTTCATTGTTTAATAAAATTGCTTTGTTTGATTGCTGAAGAATTTGAATTGAGTTTTCATTACCCACTTCTGAACAATTTACTCTAAGATCCAGACAGTACTGAGCTAATGAGTTTGAATTTATATTGAACCTTAACTGTCTTCATGAAGTAAATGGAAAAAAATCATGGCAGTAACTAAGTATTCTTCATTAAAAACTATGTCATAGAGATTTTACAATGAGGCTTTTAGCACAGCTAAAGCATTAAATTGGAGTTTTACCAACTTTGCTGTTTCCGTGCATATTATATGAAAATATGGCTTTTTTTTTAAGGAATAAAAATCTCATAAGGTGACAAGGATATCACAGGAATTTTATTTAAGTGGATAGTTTGTATAGTCAATAGATTCAGTTAAGGAACAAATTAATGGTAAGATAATTTGATGTGGGGGCATGTCTAAACTGAAAGAATTTATAAACACCTTCTAAGGAGTATTGTATTAAGATGTTTCAAGATCTAGTTAAATCTAAGGCCACCAATATTAAAATGTAAGCCTTCAGATGTGTGGTTTTGATTTTGGCACCAGTTTTGAGACAATCATAAATTTATGTTTTTCTTTATTTGAAAACAAGTTAAGTATTGAATGAATAACACACATATTATGCATATTTAATTTTTTGCTGTAGCATTATTATCTTTCATACAGCTTTTTTGTATGTACTCTGTACAATGTCTAACAAGCTGGGCATTTTAATGGTTCCTTTTTAGGATTTGCTGTGGAAATATTAGACATTTTAACTCTAAACAGAGACTAAAATACCATTTACTACCAGGAGAACTTTGCATTCTATAACCATTAATGTGCTTTATAAAGTTCCCAGGAATAATTAATTATCTAATTTTATACTATGTATAGAACCCATTTAACATTAAGTTGGGTAGTCAAGCAGAATTAGATTCCACAAATAGGATAAAAGTTACACAAATATACCTTGTTAAAATTTAAGATCCTATATAACAAATAGAAAATCAAAAAGAAAGTCCGTTTTGGTGGAAATGTGCTTACTTCAGCTTATTTCCCTAGAAATTACTTTGCCAGTCTTCAAATGTGTTATATTTTTTTAAACCTCACTTCAAATTAGTTATAAGAAAATCTGGAACAACATTATATTCAAATAATGTGTATTTATTCCCCACCAGCAGCAGTGATGATTCTTGGGATAAGGGAGCATCATACTCTTCCCCATCCCAGCGATCTCAGGCTTCTGTTACCCATGCCTGCATGCCTGGGACACATAGCCTGCCAGATCGTCATCCCCTCAGCCATCTTCAGCAGAGCCACCTTCTTCCAAATTGTACAATGAATTTTTTAGCACAAAATATTGATAGTTTAAAAAAAATCTGTAATTATGCAATGGTAAAATAGGACATGATAAAGAGAGTATATTTAGGTAACTGATTGGGATAAATTAAAGAAAACCCAAGTTTTCTTTAATTAGTATTTTGAACAAGATTTAGACTAATCAGAGGAATAATATAGGAAGACTTGGCCATTTGTATTAAAAACAGAGTGGTGATATGATTAAGCCATGGCACCAAACTAAACAGCTCTATCAGCCTAACTTCCCTGATTGATGACAGTGCATGCAAATAGGATTAATATTTTGTCCTAGACTGCCTTATTGGAGCACTTTGGAATGTTTGCATTTTTAATAATTTGTATCCTTAATGACTTTATATAAGTGAGATATTATCGCACTTCATAGTTTTATTTGGAACAGAGCAATGTTGATACATGTGTATTTTTTTTATAGGACTGGAACTTCCTTTTATGATGATGCCCCACCCTCTAATTCCTGTCAGCCTACCTCCAGCATCTGTCACCATGGCAATGAGCCAGATGAACCACCTCAGCACCATTGCAAATATGGCGGCAGCAGCACAAGTTCAGAGTCCCCCATCCAGAGTGGAAACATCTGTGATTAAGGTACTTGTTTTCTCATACAGTTGTTTTTGCATGTTTATCTTAAGCCACCATTTCCTAATTCATTTGTCTTATGTCATCAGTAGATTTTGACTCTAAAAAGGTAAGTGATAGTCAATAGATCATGAAAAAAACATCATGTATAACAAGTATTCACTCCTCCTCCAACCCCAGGTGTAATAATTAGGCAGGGTCGGATTATTTTAAGTGCTCTATTATCTCTATTAAGAGATAGAAGAACATAGGATATTCAGTGATATAGTTCATAGTGTGTATAGACAACATGTATGGCTGTGTGTATGTGGTATGATGAGCCTTTAGGTGCAGAGAATCAGAAAACCAGAAGGGTTAAATACTGCCACTTAACTGGCTGGGTTATGTTGGACATGTAACTCAATCTTTATAATTCTATTCAATATCTAAAAAAAACCACACAATTTAGATCAAAACACTAAATGAGAAAATAAAATTGAAAGTTTTTGTAAATTCAAAAATACACAGTAAATGGAAGGTACCATTTCTGTTATACAAACTTCACTGTGTATGTACACGACTCTCTCTCCTCTCTTCTGTGATTATGTGTGTGTTTATATCTTCAAATATGTGTGCATGTGTGTATATGTATATGTATTTATATTATTTTATAATATGTATTTAAATCAAAATACTTTCTCTGCATTCTTAGATTAGCTGGGAAATGAGAAATAATGCAACAAGAAAATGAAGAATAGATTACTAATTTTTAAACTAGGTAAAAGATACTTCATCCTTCATACCTGATTTCACATTATCACTGTTTTTTTTTTTTCTGAATATAATATACACTTGAATTTAGGGTAGCCTGTAGTGAATGTCTTATATAAAAGGTCTTATTACTATTTACAGAAAGTGTTGAGCAATAGCAAATAGGAATTTTTCTTACAGTAATGACTTTATAACCAATGATGTGTAGCCATCCCTTGTATCATTATCTAAAGTGTCATCACTGGAAGGGGGGAATAGGTATCTATCACAGAAGACCCAGATCAGCTACTAAAAACCCTCCAGCTGAGAGAAGGCAAATGTTGGCCACCTTGGTAGCGGAACAACTGAGAAGAACAAATTTAACAACACTTCTTCATTCTGAATGACTTTTAAGAGGGTTTCTTTATTGCAACATTATTTATTAATCAACAATATTACCACATTATTCAACATATGATTAATTTTGGTAGTAGTTATTACTGAAAATTTAACATTCTTACCACCTTACTCACTGAGGTTACTTGCAAGAAGAGTTTGACAAAGCAAACCTTCTAAGTGTTTCTATCATTGTTGATGGCTACTTTAGGCAAATTTAGAAGATACTAGGTATTAATTAATGTGATTATTTTCATTTAAAAATTGGTAGTGACTACTAAAAGGAATCATCTCAGATTAATTAAAACATTTTCACTTTCAAAATGGAAAACTGTTTTATAATGTCCCATTTCCATGAGTTTACATTAATAAGTAAGGCAAACACATGGTAAAGAGGACATTTTAGCCCTGTAGAGTCAGAAGGACTATCTTAATCTGTAGATAATTGGGGCATGAGGCTTAAATACTCCTGTATCCAAGAGCCTCTACTTCTATCAGGAGATGGTTTATATACAATTTGAAATATTTTCATCAAACAGGTTAACATAGCCTTCCTGGCATTTTCTTAGTTATTGTGTTAAGACATTTATATTCTACACTTAGTAAGTTTCACATGTGCCCTTGTAGGAAGCTCCTTTTAATAGATCCTTGGTTTTCTGGGCGGCGCCTGTGGCTCAAAGAGTAGGGCGCTGGTCCCATATGCCGGAGGTGGAGGGTTCAAACCTAGCCCCGGCCAAAAAAAAAAAAAAAAAAATAGATCCTTGGTTTTCTAATTTAGATAACTGGAAGGAGGCAGTTGAGTTTCCTCTGGAAGGAGCCTTTAAAACAACAATGCAGGATGAGATTATTGGGACGTCAGCAATATTCCCATAGTGTCCTAGATTAAGAGTAGAGGGGACCAATTTAACACTAAGAAATTAATGATTACAGACCGGCATGAGAGTTACATATAAGAAGCGGGCGAGGGGGTTCCGTGGACTCCCATCCAGCAGGTCAATGCATGGATGTATGGCACACTCCCCGGGAGAAGGACATAGTTGTAACTTGCACTTTAACCTTAAGTGTACCAACTTATATAACCTAGTGGTTTGTATCCTCATATTAATCAGAAATTTAAAAAAGAATAAAAGCAGGAGCTTTTGTTCCTGAATAGGCACATGCTCATTCTGCTGTTTTCTATGGATTAAAGAAAGGTAGAGGGAAATTTCACCTTCGCTATCAGAAGGGGCTACCCAAAGGCATGAATATTGTGTGGCATGGTTCAATTGCGGCCTTCTCTGTACCACAGGGCAATACAATTTGTGTTCCCTCAGTTGTTGGACCGCGGTTGGCAGTCAGAAATTACGGTGCCCAGACTCCATCGCTTCTGATTGTGGCCACTGACTAATTCTAGCAATGTAATGGGAGTAAAAATGATTCATATCACTTTGAGGCAATGGCTTTTATGAATGGGCATGTCTTCTCTTTTTCAAAAAACCTTTTATGAGATAAAATTGATATGAAAATGCACATATTTAATGTATGCATTTTGATCATTGGGAGATATATATATACTGGTGATACCATCATCACCGTAATCAAGGTACTAACCATACTCATTACCAAAAACAAGTTGAGAGGAGGGGGAGATACAGAGAAAGGAAGAAAAATATGGAAAATGGCAAAAGAAAATGAGTTTTATGTCTTAAAACGTGTGCCAATGTCTAATGAGTCATAGTGATATCCCACTTCTATTGGGCATATATTTTCAGAAACTTGGCTATAGGCAGATTAAAGAAAGTTCTGGAATTTAAATGTGGTTATGGAGTAAATGGTAATAGTAGCAGCTAATTAGGAATAACGGCTCTAATTGAGAATGATTACAAAAAAATAAAAGCTGGTAGTTTTTATTGCTACCATCAAAATGAAGCTCAGTCGGCTACTATGGACGTGCCGAAAGGCCCTTCTGCAGCCCCTTTCCTGTGAGAAGACCATCCACGCAGCTTCAAGCTGGACACTGACAAGGAGCCTGTCAATGAGGAGGCCTACTTTGCATTAGAGGACCAGTTTTTTATGGGTTTCCGGTTTCACAAATGTGCCCTTACCAGGCACTTAGGCCATCACAGTCCTTGAGAATAAATTCTCTGGAAACTGTTAGTCATTGGTAGTTCCTGAGCTGTTTCACTATGATAGAAGTTACAATAAATTATCATTTATCATTAAAAGAACTTATGTTCTCAAATCTCATTACTTTATATATATTTTTAAAAATTCTCCTTAGTTGTTATTATAATTCCCTTAATATGAATGAAAAAACTCCATCTCAGTTTTAGTGTGGCTTGTCTCAAGCTCAAGCTGAGCTGTTGTGTTAATTAAACTTTTAGAAATGATTGTAGTTTCACATGCAGTTGCAAGAAATATTACAAAGAGATTCTATGTACGTGTGCCCAATTTTCCCCATGATAACATCTTGTAAAACTATAGTGTGATATCACAAACAAGGTATGGGCATTGAAACAGCCAAGATCCAGAACGTCTCCATCATCACAAGGGTCCCTCCTGTTGTCCTTCCCCACTCTCTCTTCCATTCCTGACACCTGGAAACCACTAATTTTTTCTATAATTATGTGATTTCAAGAATGTTATGTAAATGGAATCTTACTCTATATAAACTTTTGGGATTTTTATTCACTCCCCATGACTTCTTGGAGATTCATCTAGATTACTAAGTGCACCAATTTTTTTTTTCTTATTGTTGAGTAGCATTCTATGGTGTAACAGTTTTTTTACCCATCGAAGTACATCCAGATCATTTCCAGTTTTCTACTGCTATTAATAAAGTTATTACGTAGTGTGAACGAATAAAAAATGACACTGACAGGCAAAGATTATAGTATGTAAAATATTTCAAGAAATGCATGAGACAGTTCTTAGGTTTGGGTACTTGAATACATTTACAAAACCTGAAAAAATTCAAGGGAGAGGCCTCACAGAACAAGGATGAGCAAGAGCTTCTCTGTGAAGTTCTAAATAGTAGAGAGAATAAGATAATAAATCACGCTAAATTTATATGTGAGTAAGCTGAATAGCACAAGAAGTGTTTAGTAAACTCACATGATAGATGTTAATTAAAGTTAGTATGGGAGGAGTTTTATTTTCCCTAAAGAAAATGGCTGATTCCTATGTCATATTGCATGGCATCGGGCCCACGCTGGTAGTTAGTGCCCACAAGTTGGTGTAACTGGAAAGATTGTGAGTACAAAGGGTGAAAGTGAAATATTATGTATCAAAGAAGATTATCCCCCATATGCGTGAAGGCTAAAACACAGGAATAATAGCATTTGAAGAGAAAATTCGATTGATAGTCCATATGCTGGAATGTACCATTTACATTTGTTTTTATAATGACAAGAATTAAAATTGAAACTTAACCTAAATACCACCAGCAATAAGAATTTGTAAGGTAGGACAGAAGTGGAAAAATAACTCTCAGAAGTATACATTTTTAAAATACTCTTACAGTTACCTTGTTTCTATGAATGAGAGAAGCTCCAATAATTTTCATTAATGTATTTGCCCCTAGTCCACAGGCTGTTGTCCTTGGGTGAAATCCACGCTGCAGCTGGATTTTGTATGGCCCCTGCGTTAAGAAAGTTTTTAAGTGGTTGGGGGAAAAGTTAAAAAAATAATATTTCATGACACATGAAAATTATATGAAATACAAAATTCAGATTTTGTAACTGGTATATTTTAAGCACTTCAATTTACATAATGTCTATGGCTACTTATATCTACAGAGGCAGAGTGAAATATTTGTTATTGGCCCTTTACAAAAAAGCTTGTCAGTGACTGCATTAGACGTTTGATTAACTCAAACCTCTGTGAATCTCAGTCTGTGGATAGATGTGACAGCTCAAACTGAACTCTCTCTCAAACACTTTAGGGCCAGGTAGAAAATAAATAAAAATTACTGATATTTTAGTCTTGAATTAAATGAAATGCATTGAGGAAAATCCAGGTAAGTGAAGATAGTACTGGTAAGACACTGTTACATTTTTACTTTTAATGTAGACTGCATGCAAGATGCTTCTAAAGTATTGAACATAGACTTTCAGTGGCTGATTGTCTTGGACTATTGGAAAAATTATATTGAGATAATTTTAAAGAGTAACTGGACATACAATCTTTAATAATTTTAATTTAAATTATTTTTTTTACTTTTATTAAGTCATATACACATAGATTATGAATACATTTATGCATATGTGGGGTACAATGTGTTGATTTTTTTATACAATTTGGAGTGCTTACAATCAAACTAATTAATATAGCTTTTGCCTCATTATTATTGATTATTGTGTTAAGACATTTATGTTCTATACTTGATAGATTTGACTTGTACCCTTGCAATATGCTCCATAGGTGTGATCCCACGATTTACCCTCCCTCTGTCAAACCTACCCTCTCCACTCCCTTCCCATTCCATTTCTTAATTTAAATTCTTAATAACTAAGGTCTATAGTGATATATTAAAAAATTATAAAGTCTGTACCTATATTAGTCTGTTATGTGTCAATGATTATCATATATATTTCTTATTTAATATTCATAGAATATATGTAATATTAACTTGAGATGTTAGATGTTGAGTAATCCAGCTCCCCACCCCCCCACACCAAATAGCAGAGAAAAATTTTTTCTTTTTTGAGACAGAGTCTCACTCTGTAGCCTCAGGCTAGAGTGCTGTGGTGTCTTCATAGCTCACAGCAACCTCAGACTCCTGGACACAAGCAATCCTCTTGCTTCAGCCTCTTGGGGCTGGACTACAGCTTGGACTACAAGCGTGTACCACCACTCCTAGCTAATTTTTCTATTTTTAGTAGAGATAGGGTTTCACTCTTACTTGGGCTGGTGGAGAAAATATTTTTTACATCTTCTTTACCCATTTTTAAATATCAAAGCTTTTCTGGAATGCTTATTCTATTTTCAGCAATTTCAAGTATTCATTAGTCAAATTAAAATTTGCATCTCAATAGCTTCTACCTTAACATTGTTATATTTTTATGGAAGAAAATGTCTACTAATTCTACATCTTTGTCATTTAAACAGTATAAGTTCTTTATTTTAACATGTGATGTTTCTTCTCCAGATCAAATATTCTTAATTCCTCTGACCATTTTTCATCAAGCTTTTTGGTTGCTCCCTTTTTTTAAAAAGGCATCTCCTTACCCACATATATACTGTGGAAGTGAACTGAGTAACAAGGAGGCTCTAGAACAGACGTTCTCAACCTTCCTCAGGCCGTAGCCCAGGAAGGCTATGTTAACCAGTGTGATGAAAATACGTCAAATGGTCTATAAAACCAGTGTATGGTGCCCCATGGTCACATTAATGTACACAGCTATGATTTAATAATAAAATAAAATAAAAATACAGTTCCTGTGGATCGCGACCCACTGGTTGAGAACCGCTGGTCTAGAACTAAGAGAAACTTCAATTTGAAAAGTAGTCTACAAATGTAGTCATAATTTTTAAGATTATTTTTGTAATTGAATATATGACCAGTAAATTTCATGCCTTTTTGACATAAAACTCTGTTAAACCAATATATCTTCACCTTCTTCTTATATTAAACAGTTTTGTTTATCCCACATTAAGTTTTTAAATTTCTATTCCATTGACTTAAGGTCTTTAGGTACTTTGGAGTGTTAACTCTCCAGACTATCATTAGCTATTTATGTCATCTTTGTATTATTTCCAGGCTTTAAAAGGATAGATTCCTTTACTACTTTAAATCACTGAGTAAAATAAACACTATAAATCAAGAAATCAATTTCTCTTGTCATCAGAGAATTCCTAATAGGTCGAAATGTTCTACTAATTGATTCTCTTAAGGTACCATTCATTATGTAACCCCAAACCTCCTTGAATGAGTCAATATTTTTCTCACTTTTTATTTAATAAATTTCCCGATGTTATAAGGATTTTGAGAAAAAAGATTCTTGTTGAAATAGAACCATGACTGAAAAGAAGAAAGGGCAGCATACTTTAGTGATTTAAAGGATGGATTCTCGAGGAAGACTTCTCGGATACTTATTTTAGCTCCCTGCCTCCGAATCATATGACATTGGACAAGTTATTTACCAGTATATCTGTATTTGTTCCCTTTCCTGTATGATGGGGTTGACAATAATACTACCTCATTAGGTTGCCATGAAAATGAAATTAGTATTTTATAAAATATTTAGAAGTCTTTTTATACCTATATCAGTTTCAACTTATCCCTAGTTTGTCCTCAAGTATTCCAATCATCCAAACTTCTTTTAAAAAGAAGTTCTAGAATTTTGTAGAAATCCCTGTCAAGCTTACGTTACACAAAAAATATAGTGACCTCTTTCTCACTATATATTTTTTTGTTTTGTTCAGCTTTTTTCACCTAATAAAAGTGTTGAACTTTAAATTATTTACTCGTGACTTTGGGGATTTGTAAAGCATAATATGCAAAGTAGATTTTAAAATGCAATTTAACATTTCATTTTTCTTCAGTTAACAATGTAGAATTGTTTTTGAGAAATTGGACAACATTTAAATTATTCTACATTGTTGAATAAATATCTTTCTTCTCATTCCAGTGTTTTCTGAGAATAGGAAATAGGAGTTAAACTTGTTGGTTTTCACTGCTGATCTGGTGTCAGTGTGTGTGAGAGAGAGACAGAGGAGAAGAGGGAGAGAAACTTTTTTGAAATTCTCATTTAAAGAATTAAATATTAAAAAAACATTTTAAAACGCAGCTTATAATTTGCGTCTAATATTTATACTTTCTAATATTAATAAAGCAAGTTCTTAAAATCGTATGTTAGCAAATAAGACTTGACTTTCATGATGTTTAAAATGTGAAAAGATTATACACATTAGAACCAGAACGACCTAATCCTCAAAGTTGATTAAAATCTTAGAGCAATGTGACATCACAGGTCTCAGGTTGTTAGTTGCAGAATAGTTTGTTTTTTCGACAAACAAAAACCAATCTGGATGTGTGCTTCACTTTTAGACATAAATTTTTCTCTCAAAAGATTATTTCACATAGTTTTACTCGGATTTAAAAAACAGGTAAGTATGCTCTCTTTAGATTTATTCATATATTAACATTTAATATTAAAAGAGAATGCTAACAATTAAAAGGCAGTATTACAACACAACCGCCCCTAAGAATGCAACGCACCAGGGCACTGAAACACATCACATTGTGTTGAAGTCCATGATTTTATAATAATAACTTAAAAATCCTGATTGCCAATGTTTGGGGAATTCTAGGGAAGTGATTCTTTGAAGGAACAATAAAGGATAAATACATGGACGGGAGTACCATTTTTTTCCTGCCTTTCTCATACAAATTAAACCTAAGGATAACCAAAAAATTCATGAAGGTACTTTAAAGTCATAGAAAGCTTCTAACAAATAAATGCAGGAGAAATGACATGATGGCTGTCTGCTGTCCAGAAAGCATACAGCCATTGTCAACACCATGTTTCACATATTATATGGCTGGATACTTGCCAGAGAGCCTTGATATCACCACATTGAAAGTCCTAATTAAGTGATGAATCCCAGCTATGGCCATCAATGGTGGCTGACATAAAAGCTGGCCACTAAGCAGACATGACTCGCTCCTGGTGGACCATGCAACACCGTCTCTGAAATAGTCTTACCCCCAGAGCAACTTGAACCAAGCCTCCAAATTGAGCTATGTAGGAAATTCAAGGGACATAAAAGTGTAGAGATGCCTTAGACCCACCAAAAGAACCACACACAGGTAAAAGGTACATGGTCACGGTAGCCTGTAACTGGCTTTGAACACTACTCATCTGCGGGAGTAGTGATGCCAGGTAACGGGGGTCTGACCAGGTAGGAGTTTACCTGTTCTCTTGCTTTCCTCCATCACTCCTCTCTTTGTTGTGGGAAAAGGAGAAGTCCTACCTTTTAATTAAAAATGCTAGTATTTATTTTTACACTGAGTTGAATCATAATTCCTGAATCATGATTATATCTTGCTGCTTAAAGTAGTTTTGTATTACCAAATGGCAATCGGAAAAGTTACAAGGCTACCTGAATTTTCATACCGATATGGGGAAATACAATCCCCTATGACCACTGAGGAAATTCAAGAAGACAGTGGGAGAAAAAGGTAGTTTAAGATTATACTCATGGGTTCTGTCAGTTTCACATTTAGCAAAACTGAGTATTTTTTGAGTACCATTGTAAAAAAAAAAAAAAAATTTAAAAGCCATGTAAATTTCCACTGGAGACTGAGTTTACAACTTTCAGTGATAGAGTTGTCATGTTGCCTGTTTGGTCCTCAACCACTTGTAAGTAGGTTACCATCATTTGCTGTGTTTCTTAGCATTTTTTGAATCCAGAATCCCAATATTACTCTTAATCTTCTTTGCCCATTTTCCCAGAGCAAGAAAATTTGGATGTCACACTTCACCAATGTAAATGATTCTGTACTTCACTAACAAAGTTAGAAGTTCATGGTACATGTTTCATGGGGGAAGGAATGTTGTTTACTTACATATAACCAGCGCCTAGAATCCTGTCTGGCACATAGTAAGAGTTTGGTAAATACTAGTTGAATGAATAAATTTACGTCTTCGTTGTCTTAAAGCTTGGGAGTTTTGGTTATATCAAGTACTCTGGTCCACTTCATCAATTTTGCAAACTACAAGCTATATGGAGACAACTTATTTGAATTAGAAATATCTCCCTACTTGTCAATCATATTCAGTTAGGAGATCTCTAACTGAAAAACAGATAAATATGAAAATAATTAAAAGAGAGCAAAATAAATGGCAAATTAAATAATCCTTTAGAGAAATGACTCATGCTTTTATTTACTCTAAGAAAATATTTTAATTTGATAAAATGCAGTGCATTTTTGAGATGGGGAAAGACAGTAGAGGTAATGCAGTTTTTAAATCGTTAATTGCATGTGTAGTTTTGAATATTTTATGCTTTTTATCTTGGTATTTTAGAGTGCGTTGTTGTTGAGAATTTTCCTGGAGCCCATACTGCCTGTTTCACCCAGAGGCAAAACGCGGCTTTTTCTTTATTGTTTTCTGTTGCCATTGGTTTATTTGCGTGACCTTTTTTTTTTTTTTTCCAGTGGAAGAGCACTCCCCTTAAATTTTCATTTATTATTGTGGCGAGTTTTATAAAGATGGAACATTGCAAAAGATTGTGTTTTATTGATTGGTAGAGTTGATGCAGGACTCCAAGGCAGATGTTGAAGTATTAAATTAAGTATCCTTCCTCTCTGTCCTACTGCAAACCCATCTTGGAGGTTAAAGGTTATTACACAAATGAAATGATAAATCCAGTTTACATAGTTTTCCTGTAGATGTTGAACTGCTTTTTGCTTATTATGTCTGCATAAAACTCATTATCTGTTTTGTTTCACTAATAATTACAAGATTCTCTCCTAACCAATTCTTTACTGTTTTCATTATTCTCCATCTTATAGAATTCTCTGGAAAGGCAAGCATATAAATGTGATAAAAGAATTAAGCTGTTGAAATAAATTAATTTATTGTGCAACAATGTATTCAAATCTTACTTGCTCAATGGATTTTTACTTTGAAGAATTTTTTGAAATTCTTCAAAGAACAATGCATCATGTTCCAAACATTGAAATTATACATTAAGTGAAATGACTGAATATGTTGTATTTCACTTTATAGAAAGTTTCAGTGGACTCATTAAGCTTCCAAATCATAAAATTTGCATAAATTAAAATATTTTCTTCTTTAAATAATGGTATTAGATACTGTCCTTGTATCTTCTGTTTTTAAACACAAAACTACAATTAAAGTAAAAGTAAGCGAAAGCTAAGTACTACAATTGTATCTGTACTTACTAAACCTTAAATTATGCTTTTAAGATATATTTTACATTAATATTTTATTTGATTTTTACTTAGCTTATTATGTGATATTTATTTTGAATATTTAAATCATTTAATGAATAATCCATAAATTAAAGGAATCACTACAGAAAATTTGACCAACATATTGGCGAATAAAACGTTTCTCTACTTATGTGGAAAATGGTAAAATAAACAAGGAATTATTTTTTATTAGCAAAACCATTGTTGCTAGAGTTTTATGCTTACATTAAATATTTAAGCATTTTATTAGTTAAATATCTCTGCAAATATCTCTCCATTAGGCTACTAAGTAATCTAGTATGATTGAAAACTCAGACTTGTGAAATGATTTCAGAGGGATTGATTTATTTCAAAATTGTACTTTATCTCTGTGCAGACACACTTACGGCTTTGCATGATCACTAACATAATTATTAAGAAACATATTAAAATGTATTGATAGATACACATTGGTGTGAGTGACCTTTGAATAAAATAGAGTGGCTGATTTAGAAAATTCTATTTATATAAAAATATAGAGATGCTCTTTCTCAAATACATACGATGTATTTCTGTGCAATACAAATGTTAACAGATATATTAGGAATTCCTCTACAGCTTAGACAAACTGTATGCCCCTAGATGAGAATTTTAAGAAATCAAGGTTAGACCCTTAAGAGTGTGTCTGTGGTCATATTTGCAGTTAGCTATTGTACAGCTTCTTAAAGCATTTATACAGATTATAAAGGAGTTCTGCTATATTTTTTGATAAATCTATACTCTATCATAAATGCACAAATACTCTAGCAAACATGAAATGTAATCTTTGAGTGCTGTGAACTTGTCAAGATTATCCTTTGATGTGTGATTGCAAGATTGGCTATGAGCCTTAATGCCCCTTGAAGCTGCTTCATGGTTGAGAGTAGGAATAAGTGTTAAGAAAGGGATTTTTAATCCCAAATGCTTTAAATTATACTTGGATGACAGGAGGTAACTTTGGGCATCCAGATTGGATTTTCTGTTCTTTTAAGTCATACTGATGTTTTTTTTCTTAAAAGTTTAGGCCATTTATTTACTGTGTGGGCTACAGACCAGATACGTGAGGAAGCATAGCTTGCTTAGTTTATTTAGTTTGGCATATAAATGAAAATCTGTTCATTTTTCACGTTATTTGAGATATAGATTTTTAAAAGAATCCGTAATTTATGAAGTTGGATGCCATCTTTCTTTAGGTCCTAGAATGTGACAAATGTGTAGTGCGCATGAGCCATCCAGTGTTCTGTGTTTTTTCCCCTCCTTTCTTGCTCACCTGACTGGCTTCCTTGCAGTCCTCCAAGTACAGCCCTGCGTGACTTGAGTGGGAAAATACATTGTGTGTTGTTGACGTGACCTATGTATCAGTCAATCTTGCTATTTGCAGAAAAGAGGGAGCTTAATTCTTAACCTCTGAGAATTAATGTAAAGGGCTAATGCTTTTTAGCGAAATGCTGACAATACCACTGTCCCTTGCTGGGAGTGCTTGTTGTCTTTTACAGATGCCAATCCATGCATGTTAGCCTGGTCTAAAAGCTCCTAAGGGTCCACAGGTCATCCTTACAATAAGATTCACATGTGCATCGAAACTTTTGAAAGAAGATTTAGTTGATGTTTTTCCCACTTTTTCCTTATTTTATGGAGTATATTTTAGGAAACCATTTATGACATAGATTTGAGAAAAGGACTTGGCTATGTTTTCTAGCTATTTTTATTCTATTTGTCATATGCCTTAAAAATGAAGCCTCAGCATATCTGTTGAAATGTTTGTTGAGAAGGGACAGTATTAAAAAATTAAAAGGGTTTGACAAAAGTGATGCTCAGTTTCGGTTGCATGTTCAAATCACCAGGAAGGTCTTAAAAGATTCTGACGTCTGGGCCCCATTTCAGACCTAGTGGATGCAGACATATTTAGCTTCCTAGGAACCATAACAGGATGGCTTAATGCAATGGAAACTTATTGTCTCAAGCTATTGGAGTCTAGAAGTTCAAATCAAGATGTCAGCAAGGCCATGGATATGTCCTTGCCTCTCTGTAGCTTCTGGTGGTGGCCTCAATCCTTGGTATTCCTTGGCTGGCAGCTACATAACTTCAGTCTGTGCCTCCAGCTTTGTGACATTTACCTTCCTATCTTCACAGCATCTTTGTGTAAGGACACCAGTCAGGTTGGGTTAAGAGCCAGCCTACTGGAGTAGCACCTCATCTTAAGTATAATAATTACATCTGCCAAACACCCTGTTTCCAAATAAATTCATACTCACAGGTACCAGAGGTAGAACTTCACAATATCTGTTTTGCAGACAGAATTGAGCCATAAAATTCAGTAAATCCGAATCTCTGGGAGTGAAGCCCAGGCATAGGCACATTTAAGAACTTGGCAGGTGATTCTGAAGCACACCAGGATTTCAACCCATAGTGAGGCTAATGGAATCACTTTGCCCAGAGATGTGCATTGTCCTCATTCTTGTGGATAGAACAAAACCTTGAGCCTTCCCTTTGTTTTCTGTATTAAGTTAACCATTGACAATTTGGGAACATTAGCCTCCTACAGATCAATTACAATTTAGAACCTTTTTTCTCTTTTAAATTTGCATCTTTCACCCAGATAAGTAAGAGCGTATTTATAATTTATTATGTAGACATTTACTTCTACACTTTTAAATATTTATTAATTAGTGTAAAGACTGTTTATCAAGACCTATGTCTGTTACTGTCTGAAGCCATAAATATCTTGTGACTCAAAGTAGAAAGTGTTGGCAAAAGGGTACCTTCTTAATCTATGTCTCCCATTTATAACATTTATAATAGCACATTGGAGACATTTATACAAGGTCGTTGCATGTTAGTCTAATGGGGAAGGTACAGTTTAGCCAGTGGGGAAGCTAGGAAGTGAATTGTGTTAATGTGATAAGAGGAAACATGATACCAAATGTCTCTGGGACACAACCGATGCACATTTCATGAATTCACCCTTAATAGATTTGTGCGGTTGAACTGTAGGTAGGGATGGGAGGTACTCTGAAAATTATTTTAATCAAAGAAGAGTATTTCAATGTTCAATAATACTGAGTGTCCATGATGCCTGAACATGTGACCCTCTGCATATGCCCAGAGCAGAGCCATGATGAAGTAGCTGTTAGTTTCTTTGGTGTTCTTATCGTCCCTTGTATTGATAATTTGTGTACTATTGCTGGACACAAAGAATATACATTCAGAGATTTTTGCAAAATAGTAAGAACCTAGAATTTAATCCTAGTTTGTTTTCATTGTTTGTCGTTTAATGGGTTCTTAATTCGACGTTTTGGGGTATATTCTTTGGGCTCATTTTTTGTCCAAAGATGGGTTGACATCTATCATTACTACAGAGATGCTCACCCACAGAATTATCATTTCATAAAGTCTTTCTCTACTTTAATTGCCTTTGCTCAAGATGTCTTCATGACAGTTAAATGCTAATGAAATAATGTGTTTATTCTTTTCACATTTCTTATTGTACTAAGAAAAATCAATGTTCGTGAAGTACAGACCCATTGAATTTACTTCTTTTCTCCCTCCCCCTCCGTGGTGGTGTAGGAGCGTGTTCCCGACAGCCCCTCGCCTGCCCCCTCTTTGGAGGAGGGCCGGAGGCCTGGCAGTCACCCGTCATCCCATCGCAGCAGCAGCGTGTCCAGCTCCCCAGCACGGACTGAGAGCTCGTCTGACAGAATCCGTAGGTCTCATACTTTCACTTGTCACCATTTTAAACTTTATTTGGTGCAGCTGGCTTTTCTAATCAAAATGCCCTCATTCCAAATAGACCTCAGATGTATCATGTTCTGAAGCTCCGTTGCAATAGCCATCTCTCAAAATTATGTTTCCCGGTTTGCAATATCATGAGGTATGATGCTACATTAACAGGTTCTGATATAAACTCCCTCTCTTGGATGCCACACATAAAGATAGGAGCTAGGAAACAGAAAGTAAGGAACCGTCTAGATTAGTTTCTGAACTGAGCACAACCAGTTCTCACATACCTCACTCTCTGGATACTATTTATGGATAATTCAATTTGGTTCTTAAAACCCCACATCTGCCTTTTTGTAATTCACTAGTTTCTAAGATTCATTATTACATTAATGCGTATATCCAGAGAGAGAAATAAATCAAATAAATAAATCAATCAAAAAAAAATTTCTTAGTCATTCAGATGATAATGGACTGAAGAATTTGTAATTGACCAAATTGTAGGATTTGAATCAGTACAACCAATAATGTGTTTTATTGTTATATGTTATTAAAATGTAAAAAGTAGGACTGTACTTTATTTCATTTTATGTCCATACTGTATAATCTTGGTCCTCAGGAGTAAAGTTAAAATGCTATTCAGTTTATAAGTGATTTAGCAAGAATCTAAAATTATTTTTCCATTATAATAAATATAGTAAAACAGAAGGCCTAGGTTGATAAAAGCCAAAATTTATTGTATTATTTCTAGAGTTTAGTTATTACTTTATGAAATCATGTTTATAGTGTAAACATTATCTTAGTACACAAAATTTACTGGAGTTATTTTGCTGTCCAGCGTATTTTCATGAGAGGAAAACATTTCCTAGGTAAAGTCTTTATAGGTGATGAAGGAATGTTTTTATGAAGCAAAAATTCTTAATCATAGAGCTATTAAAATGTATAATTTAATGATTATATTAAGATTCCTGTAATAAAATTATAAATAAAAAATAGATACTGACAATTATGTCGTTTGACATAATTTATCAAATATAAAAACTTGATTTGGCATTACTAAAACATAGTCTCTTAATTTTGTGAACTACCTCAAAAAAATTCAAATATAATTTTCCACATGCTTTAATACTATGCCGACAATAGAATCAGAAGTTTGATAGTGAATGTTGATTCTAATTGTAACATTTTATAAGATGTTGCTATTGGAAAGGTCTTCATAATACTTAATGGAAATGCTAGATTGGGGAAGATTTGAAAAAGTTTTGTTCTACATTAAATATTTTATTAATGATTATGTTCTTTGGTTATTCTTGATTGAAACAGAGGAGGCATTTTTGCATGCATGGGCTGTCATAATTGTTGAAACGGAAGTATGCACATGTGCACACTCATACCTATACATGCATATATATGTAGTATTTATTGTTAATGACATTCAAAAAAATTGTATTGACAGAAAATTTTGAAATATAATATAGACAATTCTTACTCATCATCCTGATTCATGTACTCAATCAATGAAGCAATCTCTCTGAAAGAGATACCTCCATAAAGGCAAAATGTCACCTAGTACCTTTGTAATATAAATAATGTTTCTTTACCTAAATTTTTCACTGTTTATTTTATATAAACAATTTTATTTTATTTAAATACAGAAAAAAAGGATCGGGTGGTGCCTGTGGCTCAAGGAGTAGGGCGCCAGTCCCATATGCCGGAGGTGGTGGGTTCAAACCTAGCTCTGGCCAAAAACCACAAAAAAAAAAAAAAAAAAAAAATAAGAAAAAAAGGATCAAAATTAGGGAAATAACATTATTATAGTACTAAAATTTGAACTATAGACTTTATTACCATAAATTTAGAATTCAAATTTCATCAATATTCTTATTAATTTTCCAAAATTTTCAACTGTTCTTTTTTCTTATTACAAAAGTCCATTTGGGATTGCACAGAACTTGTTGTAGCCTCTTAGTTTTTTGTTTTTTGTTTTTTTTTTTAAATCTAGAACAGTTCCTGAGTCCTTTTTGTTTTTCTGTACCTTAACATTCTTAAGAATACAGGCCATTGATTTTGTAGAATGTCCCTCAGTTTGGATTTTTTCTGTGTTTCCTCTTGATTAGGTTTAAGTTATAGATTTTTGAGTGGACTCACACAGCTGTAATTGGGTATCTTTCTCAGTCAATCATTTCAGGACACATTTTTATAATACTAGTGATAACTTTATCACTGTAGTAAATTGGTTACTACCACAAAGCTACTATTAAAAAAAAACAAAAACAACAACTTGTAGATCCTAAGTATCATGCAAGGAGATATTCTAAGGCTGGGAAAAAAATTCCATTCTTCATCAAAAATTTAAATTTAGACCATTATAGGATGTTTGCTTTGAGTCCAAAAGAATCGCTTCAATTTATTTGAAACTTACTTGTGTGTTATGGTGTTTTTGTGTTTATTGTTTTGTTTTGGGCTTAACAGCTGTCCATCAGAATGGGTTGTCCATGAACCAGATGCTAATGGGCTTGTCACCAAATGTACTCCCTGGGCCCAAAGAGGGAGATTTGGCTGGTCATGACATGGGACATGAGTCGAAAAGGATGCATATTGAAAAAGGTAACATGATGATGTGGCCTTGTTATTCTGTTAAATTTAGGAACTAGATATTAACTACAGAATATATGTAAACACGATATTCTATATCATGTAAAAAATAGCATATAATGCTTTTAAAACTTGCAATAATAAGTACAAATTATGCCTCTTCAACAAAAAAGAGGTGAATGAAGACCTGCTGCCTTTCTCTTAGACGACAGGTAAGTTGCAAATTAATTACTGGTACTTTCAAGAGGGAGAATTATTTGTTCCAATTGTCACCTCTGACTTCCTAAAGTTCTGCTATGTGTTTTTTCTCAATTCCTTCATGGTTCATGGTTAGTATCATTTTTTTTAGCATGAAACAACAATAACGACATATAAAAAAATTATTTTAAATCTTTTGTTGGAGTAAAAGACGTGACCATTGGACCGACAAGGAAATAGAAGTGAATTTTATAAGTCATTGTACTATTGGGTGTTTCTAGGTTTTTATAGCTAATGGCAAAGCCCAGATGATGCAAAACTACAAAAGTTTCCTACTTTATTTGGTTAGTATCAACTTAACTCAATTTCAGAGGCAAAAATGTTTATTTTTGTGTCCTATCTCATGAAAGTATTTCATGAATAAATTGAAATATTATTTTAATTTGCACATTAGAAATTTAATCTAGTGAATGCCACTACATATTTTAAAATCATTAACTGTTGAATTTTGAATATAGAAGCCCCTCCACCTCTTTTTTTCATTTTAACTTAGCATTTTCAAATTTTGTGAATGCAGATTTGCTCATCTTTTTTGGAAAATACAGACAAAGAAAATTATCTATTTGGAAAATACAGAAAAAGCAAAATTAATCAGTTGTCAAGAAGGAAATAAGACATCCTCCAAAAATAAGACCTACTTACTGGAAAGATAAGATGTCCCCTGAAAATAAGACCTAGCGCATCTTTGGGAGTACACCTTAAAATAAGACATTGTCTTATTTTCGGGGGAACAGGGTATATGAAGCTGAGTATATAAATAATCAAATAAAGACATGGAAAGATACTACGTTAAGGAGTATCAACATTTTCCCCCCAGAAAGACAACTCATAAAATTGCTTACATGAAACATTTTCCATTCAACCTGAAAATAGCTTTGTTAAATCCCTTACAGAGAAAGAAGAAATTTTTTCTACAAATTAGACTATCTGACTTTGGCGTGTCAGTGAGAAAATTGCAATCCTTTGTAGGTGCTAACATTAACATTGGGACATAACTGAGAGAAGTGGCATTCAGGAAATATTCTAATTGTTCAATTTGAGATTTAATATCAAGTGTTCTGACTACGCTAAGCGTGCTCTACCCATTGCATCAGTAGGCCAGAGAGTCTCTAAATTTCTAGTTTGAATTTTTTCATGGGCTCTTCTTAAACAATGATGAAAAATGTTATTTCTATTATTCAGTTTCTATATTTTGACCATATGGCTTTTACATTTAATCAAAACACCTGTGTAGCAATATTATGAAAATTAGCATAGTGATAACATACAAAGTTGCATCAAAGATTCAAGTTTTAAGTAGTGATATTTACATACAATAATTAATTGTATGAGTGAAGCGTCATTCTCTACAAGGGTTCAGGAAAAGAATAAAGCCCTACAGGAAATTATTTGAGTGACTTTTCTCAAATAATCCCGTGGATACTATTTGCCCGGTTTAACTTGAATTGCACAAGAGGGAAATTGATTTGTGATATACAATTGAAGCCAGGATTAGGACTCAATTTTCTTACAGAACTCTGGTGGAGAAGGGCCTAGAAAGAAATGTTTAAGAGATAGTAGTGAAGAGAACAACATCAAAGGCACAGCCAGTAAGTAACTGGAATCTTGAATCTCACCGGAAGTTTTGGTGAAGAGCTTTGTGAAACCTTGCTTTTCAATTTTAGTGGTCCTATACTTTTCACAATTATTTATTTTTTATAAGTCACGTATTCAGTCTATTTGTTACTATTATAATTTTACCACCATGGCACATTTTTTGAAACAATATACTACATTGATACAGATACTTTTAAAGCATTTCCCTTGTTACTTGAAAGTTTTTTCTTCATTGATGTGCTTCCTCTACCAGGCTATAAATTCTGTGGAGTCACCTGTGTATTACGTTTGCTTTCAGCAGACCGTCAATGTATTAGCACATGCTGATCTGGGCTGCATTACTAGAAGACTCTAAGGGATATTAGAGAGTTAAAACAACTATGAAAAATACATTCCCCAAGATTAATAGCAAGACAAAAAGTGAAATATTCTGATGTTTAGAAAGTACATTTCTATGAATCGTAATAGAACACTCTGACCATAAATAAACTTCAAACTACTATGTCACTGTGATACTTCTTGCCATGTCAAGGTTTTCTAAATGGTCTTGCCATCAGAACAAAGACCTTGACCATATCCCAACAATTTCCCAATTATTTTAACATATATTTACAATGGAAAATATTTTTTTTTGAGACAGAGTCACTTTGTTGCCCTCGGTAGTGTGCCATAGCATGATAGCTCGTAGCAACCTCAAACTCTTGGGCTCGATTCTCTTGCCTCAGGCTCCTGAGTAGCTGGGACTACAGGTTCCCACCACAACAGCCTGGCTATTTTTACAGATGAGGTCTTGCTCTGGCTGAGGTTGGTCTCGAACTCAGTGAGCTCAGGCAATCCGCCCACCTTGGCCTCCCAGAGTGCTAGGATTACAGGTGTGAACCACCGTGCCTGGCCTTAGAAATTACATTTTTAATATTCTCCCCAGAAATATGAAATTACTATTGACTTTAAATGTAGATATATAATCATGAAAATTTTAATAGATTTTGATAGTCCTATAGTGAGTGTTTTGTTATATGATACTCTTTTTCTCCCACGAATGTTCTCTCTCTCTTTTATCTAGTTTGGAGTTGATGGAATTAATCGTAAATATTCATGGGCTTTCTAGGTTGATAGAGTATACTAAATTAAAAATTGTTTTCTTTCATAGCTACATTTATCATGTGCCTCATAATAGCCCTGTAACTTTCTTACTGTTCATATCTGCATTAAACAAGTAACTTCATTTAGAGACATTTGTAGAGAAATTAATTATATGTTTGTGTCATTTTAGGCTTGAACTTAAATGTAATTTGCTGCCTACCAACTAAATCATTCAAACAGCAATGATGCTTAAGAAAACATTGATTCTAAAAATAGATACCAAAATTCATTTATACCCTGAGAATCACTGTCATTTGAAATCTTAATCATCAGCAACTTTTAAATGTTGTATGTTCTTCTTAATATTACAGAGCTAATGGCTCCATCTATTAGAAAAAAAATTAATTCACCATCAGCTGAAGGACCAGCATCAGAGTTCAGAAATATGAACAGTTGAGCAAATTTAGTCTTTCATTTTTAAAATAAAGAACACTCCAGTGGAGTTTTGAGCTTAGGGAGAATATAAAGCACATTCACAATATAAATGTGTATATCAAAATGTAATGGAATTATAATATTCTTAGTCATTCAAATGTAGGAAGAAATGCTTTTAAGATGATAAACTTCAATTAAAATCAGGAGTTTTCAAATATATGTGCTTAGGAAAATGCAGATTCTGCACATAGCATGACATAAAAAATAATTTTACTGTCTTTCAACTGTTTCAAACAAACCTGAATTCTTAAGACCGTTCTGGGTTTTTAAAAACTAGCCATTTTCATCAGTCTAAACGTAGGGAAATAGGCAATAATAATAGGCATTTGATTACATAAACAGACTCAATGTTTCCTGGTGCCGTACCTCTCTGCTCCTCTCTCACACATTCGTCCATTGGTGCTAATTTACAGTGTTTCTCTCTCATGTATAATTTGCTTTGGTTTTTCTTAAGTTGCTGCACTATCAACAGATTTTCAAGCATGCTTCTTATATTGTTTGTAATTTCATATGCATAGTTTTTGTCACTATGGAATTATTCTCATATTTAATTTAGCAAAAATCAAACATATAATAAAAATAAACCTATAATATTAATTTCTCCCAATGATGGAAGACTCAGCCCGAGTTTTGAGAAAACTCAACACTAATCCTAACCATAGTTAGGACTAACTTGACTACCTAACTTATACGATTGTATTTCAGCCTCGGATTATGTATTCAATGTGATATAATCAATTAGTAAAACTACTAATTGCACTGAAAACGAGGTATGTGAAAGAAAACAGATGAAGTTGAAGAAATACTCTTTCTTTCTGTCTCACTCCACTCTGCTTTTTATTTGCGACAACTGTATACATTTTTTTCTTAATATGCAGCCTAATTTCTTCTCCAATTAATGCTTTTCCCTTCTTTTGTTTTCATAAGAAATCAGAAAACATTCTGTCACTATTGATTCCTGCAGGACACCAACATTTTAGAAGCAGCACCAATTTGAAGAGAGGCAGGGCAAAGGGATTTGTTTCAAGGCTACAGTTCATTTCTTTTGTGGCACATCTGCTTGGTGGGTAGTGCTCAAGATTTCCAGTGTGGAACATCCCCGGGTATAAGATTTTCATTCTGGTGCTCTCAAGTGAAGGTTAGAGCATTAAAGGTGCTAATGTGTTTAGCAAAAGGGCCATATTTGGATTTTGTCTCTTGTAACTATTTTAGACATAGCATCCAACCTTGTATACCTTTTTTACAAAAGGATTTTTAAAACAGACTATGCTATTACTTTTCTTTAGTTTGTGGAAATAACTTTTTGAACTATATTTCCTTTTGTACTTCCATTGTTTAAAAATTCTAACCTTACTCAAATTAAGATCAAGATTTCAAAAGCTACATGAATAGAACTGGAGGTTAATTAAATGACATAACCTGAGCACAGAAAGACAAATACTGCATGTCGTTATTTTTATGTGGGAGCTAAAACGTACATCTTACAAAGATGGAGATTGGTGGTTACCGGAGGCTGGGAAGGTGGAGCAGGGGAATGAAGGGAGCTTGATTGATGGGCCAAATTTACAGTGAGATACAAGAAATAAGACCTGGTGTTTGATAGATAAGTACGGTGACTATAGTTACAATAACCTGTTGTATATTTCAAGGTAACTAGAATAAATTATTCAAATCTTCTAGCATAAAGAAAAGACAAATATATAGATGATGGGTCTCATAATTACACTAACTTGATATTTACAAATTATATGCAGATATTAAATTATCACATGGACCCTTAAGTATGTATCACTTTAAAAAACCTTAAAAATAGTTTTGTTGTTTTTGTTTTTTGGGTTTTTTTGCAGTTTTTGGCGGGGGCTGGGTTTGAACCTGCCACCTCCAGTATATGGGGCCGGTGCCCCACTCCTTTGAGCCACAGCACCACCCAAAATAGCTTTTTCTCTTTTAACTTTTAGACTGACATTACACATTGATTGACTATTACTAATTTAACTGACTTTCTTAGTATCCCACATGACTATCCTTATGCATAGACCGAAAGCCCCTTTTCTTTTGAATTTTCTATACTTTGATAATGTTAACACACATTATGGGTCCATGAGTATTTTATTTTAAAATTCCCTATCATGCAACTCCTTCTTGACTTATATTCTACAGATATAATTTTCTTGGCGCATCTTAAAATCTCTTACAAAATATTCTCCCTAAATTTTACCTACTCATGTAATTTTCCTCATCTGTTTCCAAGCCTGTGAAATAAAGGTATTGAACTTCATGCTGATACTTTCATTTCCGTGATTTATATAACACTGGACAACAACAAATTTCTCTGGATCTCAGAACTCTTTCTTAAGTAACGGCAGATTTTATATGCAAAACCGTAGCTCAGGTGAAGCTTTCCTAAGACACTGGTTTTATTATTTTATGAGCTATAACTTTAAGAAGCAGAGTTTGTAGTAATATTTCAGTAACTTAAGAAAATGCTTACTATCATATTTTCGTAACAACCTTGTATTGATGAACAATTGCTATAAAATATGGGCTTTAATGTTTATTCATTTTTTACTCTCAATGCCTTGATGATCATACCATCACATTTAACTTTCAAATATCTTAAATATCTTCTCTCCTTTTCCAGATGATTCTGGCTTCTTTCTTTGCATGGGGTTTATATGTATGTACATGTGCCTTCTTAGCCATTACTGTTCAGTCCAAACTTCTTCAGGGCAGGAGCTGTTTTCTCCCCTTCTTTTCATACGTGGCACAGGATCTGGCATTAGTGGGTATAATAAATTTCTTTTCAGAGTTCAGTGAGATAATATAGATCTAAAGTGTTTGATTTATTTAAATATTCAATGGACCATTAGTACTATCAAATTAGCTAATGGATGTGCGGCTTGATATATAAATGGGAAAGTACACATGTTGTAAACCACTGAATTAGCATATTATTTGTTTATAATTCATAATATCACAATTACCATGATTTATGCTTGATCTCAAATGGAAAATTTGAAGCCATGATATTGTAGAGTGTTTTGATTCTGTGTAAGAAAATTGTGATGTGCCACATTTTTGGAAGAAAAACTTGCTAATGTAACTACATTAATCAATATATTTTTATATTAATGATTGTGAAGTAATTGCCAGATTAAATTTTTATAGTATTAAAAATAGTCTTAACTTATCCCACACAATTTTATTGAACATGCATTTATTCAATCAATGTATTGAGAAACAAGTGTGTTTGGCTGTGTAAATTACAGAAGGTTCTCGGCTTTACATATGGACGGAATAAAATAGAATGATTTGAAAATACAATATCTCTTCTGAAGGATAGAAATTCTGTCTTTGAACCACTCACACAGCCATTTGTTAAGTGAATTACTACAAGTTTACATGAAGTTTACTTTTTTTAGGAATTCAGAAATGCAAACATTATTTTTAAAAATCGAGTCATTAATTGATGTACATTTATGGTACATCTTCTCTAAGTTTAGGTTTTAGTAACTTTTTTGGATAATGAGAAAGCCAAATCATGTTAACATTTATGAATAATTTTTATGAACTATATATCAAAAAGACGAGTATCTATCTTATAAATACTATACATATACTATATATGTTTATAGTAGTTTTACTTTTGATCAGATAAAACGTGTTTTCTTTCTTTTTTTTTTTTTTTGTAGAGACAGAGTCTCACTGTACCACCCTCGGGTAGAGTGCCGTGGCGTCACACGGCTCACAGCAACCTCTAACTCTTGGGCTTACATGATTCTCTTGCCTCAGCCTCCCGAGCAGCTGGGACTACAGGCGCCCGCCACAATGCCCGGCTATTTTTTGTTGCAGTTTGGCCGGGGCTGGGTTTGAACCCACCACCCTCGGCATATGGGGCTGGCGCCCTGCTCACTGAGCCACAGGCGCCACCCGTAAAACGTGTTTTCTTCATGGAAAAACCATAAGAAATGATTCATTATCCACTTCATTTGCCTTATTTTTATTATTTATTATTTTTTGGTAGTCTTTTGGTAGGCATGGGATAACTCACTTCCTCATGGGTTATGAGATATTTTTATATAATCTTGCCAACAGACAATATTTTTACAGCAT